>NC_030680.2:37803362-37930862 GCF_000004195.4 Xenopus tropicalis | reverse complement strand
TCAGCAACCAAGCTAAAACGCAAAGAGTTAAAATCCTTCAAAACTGGATTCCTCATCATCATCTGTATGTCCAAACAGAGCTTCAGCTTCAGCTGGTGTGAGGTTATCAGCATAGACATTGTCATCACTGAGTTCACAGTCATCACCATCACTGCTGTCATTCTCATATAAAGCACTGTCTTCACTGCCATCCAATGCCACATTTCTTGAAGGCGCGTTGCACCATGTCCTCTGGAATGTCTTCCCATGCATCTCGAACCCACTTTGCTATTAATTCTATGTTGGGCTTCATTAGATTTCCAACTTTTGTCAGTCGGGCTTGACCAGATGACATCCATTCATGCCACATCTTTCGCACACGGTCTTTAAAAGGTTTATTTAAAGACACATCCAGGGGCTGCAATACAGATGTAAGCCCACCTGGAATAACAGCCAAAGTAACTTGAGAAGACTTTGCTAGTTCTTTTATGCCATCACATGTGTGGGCTCTGAACATATCCCAAACTAGCAATGATGGTTTCTTCTTTAAGGCTGCTCCTGGTCGTCCATTCCAAATTTCTTCCAGCCATTTTTTGGTTCCATCTTCATCCATCCAGCCTTTAACATGTGGACGCACTGTAATTCGTGGTGGGAATTTGACCTTTTTAGGCAAGGTCTTTCTTTTAAAAATTATGACAGGCCGCAGCTTAGTTCCGTTAGCCAAACATGACAGAACGACTGTAAAATGGTTTTTTTCATTTCCTGTTGTTCTAAGGAAAATAGTTTTGTCTCCCAAACTTGCCACAGTTCTGTTGCTTGGAAGATCAAAAGTCATAGGGGTTTCATCCATATTCCCAATATCTCCCAGGTCATAATTATGAATCCTTCTTTGTTTTATGATGAATGATTGGAATGACATCACTTTTTCTTCAAGGTCTTGCGGCAACTTCTGTGAAATCTTTGTTCTTTGTCGCAAACATAGGCCAAACCTATTCATGAAGCGGCTACACCATCCTGCTGACGCAGCAAATTTTTCAATGCCTGGTGCTTTAAATTTGTCATCCTTAGCCATTTGAAGGGCACGTAAACGAATTCCCATGCGTGTTACACAGTAACCATTTTGACGACACGCTATGACCCATGCGTGCAATTCAGTTTCCAGAACCCCAAAAGAAGTCATTAAACCACGTCGAGCTTTTTTAGCCTTTGGAATCTTTTCCAAGTCAGCCTTCATTTTCCGCCACTCCCTCACTTGTTTTTCATCAACACAAAATTCCCTGCTTGCAATACTGTTATTGCTCTCTTCTGCTCTTGACACAACTTTGAGTTTGAAACCAGCTTCATATGACCTGCGTTTTTGTTTTGGTCCAGAATTAGTGGTACCGGTATCCATTTCTAACTGGATAAAAAAGAGCACCTAGAAACAAAAGTAAAAGTGCTCAGTGGGAGTTCATGGTTCTAAAAAAGTCATGATTTAGATACACATAAACCACAATAATGCACAGTATAAATATAGATAAACAGGGCAAACAGGAAAACAGAAGCTGGATTTCTAGTGCACAGATAAGCAGAATTCCATTATGCTAGAGGATTACCGTTATCTGTGGACTGGTAAATTAAAAATATAATAACAACCCTGTTTAAAAAGCCACTATGATTAACAGTCTTGAAATATACCGGTAATAAAAACCTACGGTACATTTATTGAGGCATACCTAAAATATCCACAACCCATAAAAACATGTCTGGAGGTAAAGGGGCCCCTTCCTCTATTCAATAACAATTTTTTGCAAATGAAGCTGCCTGCTACATGCCTCTGCAAATCCACCTGTCACTAAGCTTGAGCAATGCAAAGTAGCAATTAAATTGTATGGTGCAGTTCATACCCAAGCCATTGTGAGCATAACATGGCAAAGCATTGGACTCAACTTTACAGCTGTGGACAAGGAGTATGTAGGTGTAGTATGCAAAAGGACCACTTTAATTCTTAACTTGCACAGTGGTTTCCCTGGTGCCTTGAAATTTCTGCTGTCCACCCTGCCTGTTTCATATGTGGAGTAATCCATCAGAAAAAGCACAGCACTGAATATATTTTATTTGTCAAACAATGATTTAAGCAATCCTACACATTGATTTACATTATTCATATTGTTATGGTAACAGAAAAAACACAGATATTTAGATAGATTAGCTAGTGATTTAGCTAGTGTGCATGCTCTTCAATTATCCCCAGATGTCTCCATGCCTGTTAACATTACTTTTCTGCACTACAATCTTACCACTATTGGTGCTGCTGAGGCTGCTGATATCTCCGGGAGTGCTAGCAGAGCAGAAGCGTGCAGGAAGGGGGGCGCGTGACGTCACATCCGCCCGACGCGCAGAAGAGCAGGAAGCCTGGCGGTGAATCTGGCAGAGGCTTTGACGGCGGGTCTGGCAGCAGGTCTGGCGGCGGGTTTGGCAGCCGGTCTAGTGGCGGGTCTGGCAGCAGGTCTGGCGGCGGGTTTGGCAGGCGGTCTAGTGGCGGGTCTGGCAGCAGGTCTGGCGGTGGGTTTGGCAGCGGGTATGGCGGCGGGTCTCGCAGCGGGTCTGCGGCGGCACTTCTGGGGGCTCTGGTGGCTGTGGTGGCTCTGGCGGGTCTGGCACTGGCAGGGGAGGCGGTAGGATTTATACATTGGCTCGAGTATAAGCCGAGTTTGAATTTTTCAGCCCTTTTTTGGGGCTGAAAAACTCGGCTTATACTCGAGTATATACGGTACCATACTCTGCCTGCCCTACGCTGCCTGTGTGTGTCGTACTCTGCCTGCCCTACGCTGCCTGTGTGTGTGTCGTACTCTGCCTGCCCTACGCTGCCTGTGTGTGGTTGGTAAGGTGTGTAATTATGTGCTGGGGGTTGCTGTGCTATCCACAGGGGAGGAGGTGGCGGAGGTGGCATGTGGATTTAAGGGTGTGGCTTAATATGACATAATATAATTCTTTCACATATGAATGAAGGGTGATATCCCTACAGTGAGCACCAACCATTTGGGTTTTTGCTGTACTATGGTCTTAAAAGCTCTTGTGATAACATGGGTGTGGTTTGAAGTGGGTGGGGTTTAAGAAAAGGGGAGTGGTCAAAAGTGGCTTCCATTAGAGGCCTTCCACCATGTAGGCCACAAAAATTCAGGCCCTTGGTGCCACAAAAGTTGGACAGCACTGGGCTAGAGTATTACAGCTGGCAGAGATACAGTAACCCCCCCCAATATCATGATATGGAAGGAGGGAAGTTCTTGCATGTCCCCACCCCCACAACTTTGTGGTCTTCCCATGTAGTTGTATCATTGTAGTTGCAGTCCACATGTCACCCTGCCTCCATTGCTCAATCTATCTAGCCGCTACTCGCTTCACCCCAAGTTGTGGCTCTTCTGCCTACTTCCAGCTCTGATCGGCCCCAAACACTACCAACATAAATGTTTCAACAACACACTGAGCTGTTTGAACAGTTTTTCTTATTTGACTTGCCCATCGCTTTATGATTCATACCCCTACCAGGGCTGTATTTAGGTCCAGTGCTGCCTAAGGCACCGGACCTGAGCCCACCCACCTCCCTTGCCAGTAGGCACACGTGCAGATGCTCCTGCTGTACTCTGCATACACCATTTGCAGGAGAGTTCCTCCCTAACTCTTCCTCTGGGCTTAGCCAAGTATCCAGCAGCGGGAGGGATTTTTTAAATTTTTTTTTTTTTTTTTGCCATATAGGCATCCGAAGGTCATCTTACTAAAGCTGCCATCCTAAGAACAGGCCCATAGGTGCCTGTATGGTAAATACAACCCTGACTCCTGCATTTAACTGATATTTTTGTTTTGCATTCACCCATGTCCAAAGCCAATGCATTTGATGTTTATCAATTCCTTAGGATTACCAAAATATAAAGTATGGCTTTGGTATAGAAATAAATGATGATAAACAGTAATACATGTTATTGCATTTGTAGGGAAAGAAGTATCCTTTAGGGGCCGCACACTAAAGGGGCAAGAGGTTTCTGTACCGTCTGGTTATATGGGTGTTGTGCTAAGGGAGGATCAAAAACCTTGTTCTGAAGAAGAGGTAACATTCTTACTATTCATTCTGCTAAGCTGACTGTTGCAGTTTTGAATCTGACCACAAAGGCTAAGATTTGATTGGGCTATTAAAAATGAATACTTAACCAACAGATCATTTATTTCATAATACGAGACCTTGGAAAAATCATTTCAAACTACTAAATACATATCTGAAGATGTAGAAGCCATTTGTGATACTTTGTGTCACTCACTGATCACCTGACAGGAAATGTTGCAAGTTCACAGAAGGAGGGGGTAAAGCTTCCCTTTAAGGGTAATGACACATGAAAAGATTCCTAGTGAGGCAAATTTGGTTGAAGTGACAAATATAGTTTCACACTGGCGATTTACAATAGTGCAGATGAGAAAGCATTTTAGCTGTCTAGTCACAGGGGCAGGCATTTGAACTAAATATGTCAAGGCACATAGTAACTTAACAGATAAGCTGTGTAGAATACAATGGGTTTATTTCTTTCACGTGAAGATAAGCAGGTTAAAATGCTCATTTCAGTTCTATTTACAGTGCAAAACATTTTAAATATATTGTTGTACCATGCATATAAATCTGTTTGCAGTGCACCTATGTTTATAATTTACAATAATATACCATCAATATTAAAAATCCACATTACTTGCTATTGATTTTAGGCATTTAGTAGCAAGAATATGCCACATGTATTGTTATTCCTAGGGTGCATGTTTGTATGAAATATTGTAACATTTCCCATGTTCCCTAGGGTATAAGTTCTTTCTCATAGAGTAAAGCTGTTTTACTTTTTTTTTTTGCTATTGTCTTAGGATCGTTTATTCACAGTTAAATCCACCTTCCGCTCCTTTACTCAGTGGAACCTCGAGACACCACCTTCAGCAGATGACGTCCTTATAATGTCACTAATATGGCCAAAAATAGCCGCAGCGGTAAGTGGCACTTTGGTGCTTACACTTGTACTTCTTCTGCTATCCTGGATATTGCAGAAACATACTAGGTGGGGCCACAATAGGGTTTTTTTTTTATCAGTTTATATGCACTGATTTTTTTTTTGCTTTGTTAGTTCATTGAGTGTTGGGCTAAAGTTATTGTGTACCCAAATGTGCATTTTTCTTTAATTTTACCATTAGTTATATAGAAGGGGGTATTGACATGTCTCAGTGGATGATAGAAAACCATTTAGAGCTATGGCACCCAAGCATGATGTATAAGCTATGCAGGGGCCCAGAATGACTATAAGGCCTTAGCTTCTATGAGGCAGATTAGATGCATGGTTAAATACAAGTGGGACTGAGCCAAACTGCAATGGCTAAAAAAAAAAAAGGATAATTTTTATCAGGAAAAAAAGCAGAAAAAGAAAAGCAGCCATAACATTTCCGGCAAAAAAAATTGCTATTTTGACTTCTTCTTGTCATCCAGATTACTTACAAGGGATAAATAGATAGCAGAATACATGTCAAACTATTCAAAGCCAATATAATTATTTGTAGACTGTCTGAAAACTGTGTGTAACCATATACAAGATGCTAATAATCTTTTAGGTACAGGACAGATATTTACCATCACATCAACTAATATAATTGGTACAAGATAAGACTAAACAAGGCAGCTCATATCCCAGCTCTGTGGACCTCTCTGCAAATGCCTTCACTTTAACCTGGAGGTCTGTCACTGCTGTGTGTGATAGGGCACTTATCAATTTATATTATAAGCAGAGAGGCAGACAGTTCTTACTGCCACTGGTCTCAGCTGGAGGGCAGCGACTACTGAAGTGCCCACATGGCTTGCAGTTTATAAGCAAAACTTCCAGCTCTGTAATTAATCCATCAGTTCAATAAAATGTCACTGACCCTGTATATAACAATTATTGTTGCCTGTTTTACAGATCCATGCGCCAGTTGAGTAGGAGGTCTCTCTGGCTGAGGAAGAAATTTGTCATTATTACCATGTTCTTTATTTCATTAGAGCTTGACTTTGAAACAAATGATGATTGTATTGTGACATCCATGTTTTGCTCTGCCTATAATCATAACTCTTTAAATCAATGAACATTTCAATTACCTTTATACCACAATATGACACTGTCTATAGCAGCATAATTATCCATTGACTGGAAGCTTTTTGTATTAAAAAGTTTTATTTACAATATATATTTACAATGCACAATTCCAGCTTTGTTTGTATTTCACTGTCCTGCTTTCCTTCCCACTTTCTAAAAGGGGTGGCTAGATCACATCTGTACCATCTCAGCTACTACTGCCACAAATATATACATACTTTTAACCTGTTTCTGAATTAAAAACCTTGTAACCACTGAATAAACATGCAGAACAGCACTGCCCAGTGTTGCCTGCAGCAGTGCTATACTGTAACATCTGGAAAAACAAAGATTCTATTCAATATTCACTTCCCCTGGAGGGGTTACAATGGTTAGTTAGTATATAAAACAAGCATGTATAAAGACTGTAATAGTTTCCTCCATCAGGAAATCTGACCAGAAATGGTTGCTGTCTTGGAACTAGTGCCATTTCAGCTACTAGAATGCATTTTATAAATAAATCCAAATATTTGGCACTGCTTACCTAGTGCTGTTTTGGTTTGTGCCCTTTCATTTACATAAAGTCTGAAATACAAAGTTATGATTCTACTGACTTGGTTGTGGTTGAACTTGCAATGCATGAAGTTCAAATGTGTACCAGATACTGGTTGTGAAATGAAACTATGATGAATTTATATTAATGTTTGAACTTCCCCGGTGTTAAAAAAAAATGTAACAGCACTCTTTAATAAGAGTAACAATGATACGTCTGCCTATCAGACAGTCTTGTTTTGTCTCAGATTTCTCGTTACTCCATCCACTACCATTTCCCCCTCTTGCTCCAGTCTTTGGGTGTAAAGTGCAAACATTTGGAGTCTATCCTCAAAACTCTTTTCTGCATAGCTTTTTCATGGCCTTCCACAATATCTTCTGAAAGTGTCAAGATGTACTGGCCCTGTTAAAGAGAAAAAATGTTAACAGCACCATTTTTTATTGCTGTATGAACAGAGCACCTATACAAGGTATAAAAATGTATGTTTAGTGTAGCTTCTAAACAGCAGCCCAGAGCTCACTGAGCATGTGCAGTGTCACTGACTCAAAAAAAAGGGGGAAGGCACAGGTCATTAGGGCTATATGTCACTTGTGGCATTTTTCCACAAATGAAGAAAACACAACCTGTGCCTGTAAGCGGTGACATAAATGGCACCCACTTGTTATTGCTTGCAAATGGTAGATTTTGTCCTAAAAAAAGCTGGCATGTATATTCCCCATGTGTGTAGTTACAGGTGAATGCTGTTCATGGCACAACTAAAAGGTACAATATACCCCTTTTTAAACCAAAGTTTAATGACCTGGGTTTGTGCTTTTTTTAATTTGTAGGTTTCTTTATTTCTTGGCTAAATAGGGAAATCAAAAGTAAAAATCAGTCTACTTCCTGTTTGTCCAAACACAAAACAAATCAGCAGTCTACTGAGCAGCTGCAGGGAGGGATGGTTTGTTTATACAGTAAACTGGGATCCGAATTCTTCAAATAAGTTTTGGGATTCAGTGAATTTAAGAACTTATTGAACAAAAGTTTATTTCTGCTTTGCACTATGGGCTATGGACTTCTAGTTCAGCTGCTCAAACTCCTGCATAAGCCCCCTTAGTTTGCATGTAAATAATACACTATAACACTTAACATTCTGAAGGAGGTGAGAGTAGCAGAATTCAGGTTAGAAGTATTATAATCCCAGCCATATACAGAGGATTCCACTGGGACATGGGACATAGTGGAATGAACATAAGACTTGGCAATTTTCAGGATGTTTAAGAATAAACAAGGGTAAAGAAAGCCAATTTTAGTGCCCCCCTGTCCTATATTCCTAATCATTATTATGGGTTAATGGCTTCCTGTAAGAGAGATTACCTTGTAGTAATTGATCAGGTTCAAATACTGTAATGTGGAGATGACATCTTCTTTTTTTATGCTTGTGATCTCACTGATTTCACTGTAGGGACAAAAACCATGTAATTTACACAAGAAATGTATCACCGATTAGTACAACACAGATTGCTTTTATAACCCATCAGCTAGGAACTTCTAGGAGATTTAGTTGCAATTAATTATAACATAGTTGTTAATTACATTACAGATTAAAATACCCCCCTTTTTCATGCAGAAATGCACTATTCCTCAGTCTTTAGAAAGAGGACTGCACTGGCACAGTAATGTAGTCTTTGCCCAATGAGCCTCCATAGTCCATTTGAGGACCTGTGGTTAAAAGGAGAGTAGACACCTAAAAGCTCCTTTGCTAACAATAAATAGAATTTACATTCTATTGTTTTACTTTAAAAAAAAAAAAAAAAAAAAATCCATATTTTCCTTTTTTTATCCAATTATAAAGCACTAAATGTTGGGCTATTTTCACTGACATTACCCCGCCCCCTTTCCCTTTATATTGAGGGCAACTTGTTGAGCTTCATTTCTACCTTAAAACCCCCCTTTTATGTAAAAGCTTTTTAGCAGCTCATTTAAGGGGCTTCTCAGTGGACTGGTAAGTATTATTGCTTTTGAAGTCCTGTAAGACTAGGAAGTGCTAAAGTGAAACTGGCTTCATATTCTTGTTTAGTGTCAGAAATTATAGAAACCATAGATATTTCTTAATTCAAATAAAAAGGCAAAAAAGTTTGTTCAACACAAGCCCTATTCATGACAAGTGATGTCTTGGACTTCCCCTCCTCTCTGCCGAAGTTGCAACATTCAAGCACCAGTCATTATACTCAGATGGGGAGCTGAAAGGCAAGGCATGTACAGATATTTTCATCTCTCTGTTATAACCCAGATTACTAGGGACTAAAACATGAAAACAAAACCCTTTATTTTAAAGCCATTGCACAGTTCTTGTACTGTATATTCACAATTGTACTGTATGTGGATGTTATAACTGGCAGTTTCTCTGCTGGAAGAAAATACCCGATATTGCCCATGCTACCTGTAATTGAGCTTAATGGAAAATGCTGAACACAGGCAGATGTCAGACTGAAGACCAAAATGTGCATTTTTTTGGACTAAATCTTCTGGTACCAGCAGTGACAGGCGGTTTAAACTAAACTTAGTGACAGGTTTCAGCTGCTGAAGGAGAAACCACCAGACCAAATTAGCCCGGAGTCTTACTTTATGGTAATTTGAGGCCTCTCTCCAGTTTCTGTTTTAAGTTCCATTAGAATCTCCAGGATTGTCTGTGACCAGTAGCTTCGATAGGAAAGCAGCCCAAGATCTGATAGTGGTTTCTCTGGTGTTCCAGTTTTCCCTTCAACTTTAGACAGCTCATAACCTGATATAAAAGAGATGTTTGGTGATGAGAGACAGAAATCTGAAGTGCTGAGGGTTACAGCAGATTGCCATTGTAGCAGACTCACTGAATTCAATAAGCAGTTTGCCATAACCTCTTCTTTGGTAAGGAGGCAGGGTTAGGATACAGGCCACATTGTAATCTTCTGTGGATTCTTTCTCCTGAGTAAGGAAAAGGGGTAAAATAAGGATTATTGTTATATTTTCAAGAATTTTTAACATGGATAATGAGCACTAATCTATTCTATGCCACTTGGGGGCACCCATGGCAAAGGTTCAGACGAGGAATCCTGCAAAGAGACTGGAACTTGCATGAACAGGTCTGATGCACTAGAGGGAATCAAACCATTTAAGACATGCATAGATAATCAGAAAACTACTTCCAAAAGGGGTTTTAGTGCCAAGTTTATAATCATATTATTAGCACTGTATCATGTAAATATAAACCCCATATCCTTTTCTCACCTATTTGCTATTTATTAGAAAACGCTCTGACAACCCTCTTTTTTTAGTAACAAACATGATAATCCACAGACCATACCATTAAGCAGAGAGGACATGCTGATATGGGCCAAGAAAAAGCTGTGTTAGCAACTACTGCTAGGCAGCCCTCCAGAGAGCCTTGCGAGTCAGTCTGCTTTTCAATCTGTTTAACTAGATGCACTAATTTGTTACAGGAGGAGCTAGAACAAAGGGGTCTCTGACAGGACTGCATGGCTCTGCTAATCCTGGCAAAAATGAAGCCCAAGAATGCTCTTGATTCAGTTAGCACTACAGTAAGGAGGAGGCCTTCCAGTTTCTTGCTCATGGAGTTCTTGAAAAAGTGTGTATTCATAATAAGTGTTTTTGAATAAGTGAGACCTCAGAGTGTCCCACTTATAATCGGGGTGGACTGTTACTCAGTGGACTCTGGAGTCTAAGGCAGTGGTTTTCAGATTCCACAGGAGCGTGAGCCAATAGACTAAGGATGCCCAACCTTTCTTACTCGTGAGCCACAGTCAAATGTTAAAAAATTTAGAGAGCAACACAAGCATCATAAAAGATAATAAAGAGGCTTTATTTGGTAGTAAATCTTGTTTTTATTCAACCAAAACTTGCCACCAAGTCAGGAATTCAAAAATAACTCCCTGGTTTGGGGGCACTGAGAGAAACATCCAAGGGGTTAGGTGAGCAACATTTTGGTTGGGGATCACTGCTCTAGACCCTGGAGGGTTCCATACAGCACAAAAAGATCAATTTGGCTTGCAGCTGATGCAGCTCAAATACAGAAGAAAGCATGTGTCCAAAACATTAGGATCAGGGCAAGGTATTCACAAATCTAGGGAGGCAGAACACACTGTACAATGGAACTTTCTTGCCAGGGTCCTCTCTGTCATCAAACTATTCCATTCATTCTAATTGGAATGGGATGAACAGATGTATATTGCAAGGTGGCCAACTTTTTGAATAGATACAAGAACACGAGTGATTCTAGACAGGAAAGAGCTTACTCTGTGTAATCCTATTGGACAAAACCTGGAGTTAGAAATAGGGACAAAGAAACATGCACCTCTTTTAAAGGGTATTAAAACTGAGCTCAGTTGGGCAGGGTCTCATTGTTTCCAAGTGTCCCTTGTCCCAAGCTGAACACACTAACATACAGCGACACACAGAGGTTTTCCTTTTACCTTACTAAAGCTTTAACAACAAAAAGTTTAGAAAATATCAGGAACTGCTGCTTCCTCATGCAAATAAGTAAATAGCACAGAATCCTGGCAGTCAACAGTCTGAGGGTCTTACCTTGGAAAAGTAACCAACAATGTGAAAACCTTTGCAGTCATACTCTGTCATGATGTAGAAGAGGAAAGGGTCAGTGTCATAATATAATGTTTTGTGGTCCAGAAAGCACTTTGCTAAAAGACACAGATTCTGGGAGTAACTCTGGAACAAAAAGAGAAACGATCCCCTGTTTATATATGTACACCAATTTACTACAAAAACGATGGGAGGAAAGTGTATAGAAATTACCTTGTTTTTGCGCCCATCTATCTCAAAGAAGGAGATTGTTCCTTTCCTGTAGATCTCATTTCCTGGAGGGTGGCGTAGGTTACATTTTGTCTAAACAAGACAGAAAAATAATTGGCCAACAGAGTTTCAAGGCAACTTCAGAACCAACCCTGGGTATATTATCTAGCAAAAACTGATAAAAATAAGTCTATGAAGATTTTCAAGATCACTTATGTTAAAAAATAACCTTACAATCCCAGTACAGTGTAAGTGATAAAGCCTTTGCTGCCTTAAAGCGGCAGATCATCTTTAGGGTGAAGACACACTGGGCTACTAGTAGCAGCTACTTTTTCATGGCTACTAAACTCCTGAAAATACCCTGCCATAGACAATACTGAGAATTGCCTCTGCTAAAACACAAGCAGAGACAATTATCAGAAAATGATCAGCATTGTCTATTTTAGTAGCCAGAACAAGTAGCTGCTACTATAGTAGCTCTGTGTGTTTTCACCTTTATAAAATAATAAAAAAAAAACCACAAATACAAGGAGTATTGTAGAAATGATACCTCTATGGCTAACAAGCTTTCAGAGCCCTAAGGCCCCTTCTCATCAGTTATTTTGCCTTAGAGCTCCGAAAGCTTGCAATGTATTTTTATTCTTAGCCAATATAGGTATCATTTCTACAATACTCTTGTATTTGTTTTTTGACACTGGCTAACATGGTACTACAGTTTTTGTTTTGTGATCTTCACCCTTATAAAACACATGGATGGTGATGGATAGTGGATTTTTAAGTACCCCAGTTTTTCAGAGAATTTGTGTACTGCCCATAATGAAAACCAGTGGGAGTCCCAGAATTCATCACTTAAACATGGAAAAAGGTCCTCACCTGAATGCTTTTGCTTTTCAAATACTCATGTGTATTAAACGATTTGTACCCCATAAAATAATTGACATAGTTTTATTTATAAGGACCAAACATAGCATGGTAGGTACAAACGATCTTCCTCTTAAATAGATCTCTCTGTGCGCACCAGCTTGTGCCCATTAGAGAATCCCCTCACTACTAACATTAGTGTGTTGATTTACTCTTTAGGATCTGCCCATGCAATTGTCAAATTAGAATATATTTGCAAGCATAAACATTTATTTATACAATAGTATTTTATTCAACAAATATGTTTTATGTTGGGCTTGAATATGGCTGTTTGTCTATGTCAATACTAAGCAACGTGCTACCATTTTTGCTTATTTGCCCAGGGATTCCTTGCGTTATGTGTATGCCCTAAACAGATTGCCAGTCTGGGTCTGGTTAGTGTTATTCTCTTAGGAAATAAGGGCTTAACAGTAAAAGCCCTTTCAGCTGCTCATGCTCACACTTACCAGGTGCCTTTGTAGACATTTAAGACTCTTCACATATTTCAGGCAAAATTCACATAAATAGAGGACAGGCAATACTGTTAGCTCCTGAGGGTATGGTGAGAAATACCAAGGCTTGAGGCGGTGCCGACCAAGCTCAATGCACTCAATATTTTTCATTCGTGTAATGATGTCATCATGGCTGCGGTCAGACACCAAGCTCCCTGTCATACGAGGTGCAGAAGGAATCCCATCAGAGCTGTCCTGGGAATCCTAAGTATAAAGAAGATAAAGATATACATTATACAGAGAATTGTAAAGGAAAATGTCAAGACATCTGTCCGTGAACTAAATCTCAAAGAGACAGTGGGACTCATTTATCAAGAGCAATTCACTAAAGGTGGCCGTACACGCAGCAATTACGATCTTTGCAGGAAAGATAGTTTGTTTCCCCCACTGACATTCATCGCTGAATCATCAGATATGGAGGTAGAAACAATAGAGATTCTATCTCCACCTGCCGATTCAGCCCTAAACGTAGATTTGCAAAAAATCTTTTAACCCGCTTGATCAACGAGACGACCAATATCGGAGGTTTCCTACGATAATATCGGTGCCTGCATGGCCACCTTTAGCCTAAGGGTTCAGTAACCTTCTGCTTACAGCTAGATAAGCAAGTGCCACCACAGACAGTGTCTAATAAGTGCTGTGGGAACTGCACCTAACAGAAGCTGGGGGAAGATAAAGGCAAGATAAGCAAGAGCTGACAAGACTGGCTAAATAGCATGCAGAGGTACAGACTGAAGCTCCATAGCTACATCAGCTATAGTCACAGCAGGTGATTTTGTCACCCGCACATCCACTAAGAGCAGGGATCCCCAACCTTTTCTACCCGTGAGCCACATTTAAGTGTAAAAAGACTTGGGGAGCAACATGACCATGAAACATGTTCCTGGGGGTGCCAAATAAAGACTGTTATTGGCTATTTGGTAGCCCTTTTGTGGACTGCCAGCCTATAGGAGACTCTGTTTGGCAGTACACCTGGTTTTTATGCCTCCAAAACTTGCCCCCAAGCCAAGAATTCAAAAATAAGCACTTGCTTTGAGGCCACTGGGAGCAACATCCAAAGGGTTGGAGAGCAACATGTTGCTCACGAGCCACTGGTTGGGGAACACTGCCTAAGAGTAACAAGGTGACCAACTGCCAGCGATGTCATTATAGTGCTTAAATAACCTCAGTTTTTTCTTAAGAATTTACTTTACAAGAGAGTAACTAGCTAGAATCATTTTTCTGGTCTCTGTCTCTCTCTTTGTGTACAGCCCAATCCTTTAGGAGTTGATCCAGACATAGTTCTGTCCAAATAAAATCATAGTTTGGTTCTTACCTCATCTGCACTCAGACAGTTAGATTTGCGCTTGCGTCCAGGTTGCACTGCAGGAGCACTGGGTCTGCGCACTGCACCATTCTAAACAAAAAAAAAAAAAGCATTTGCATTAGGGCTTAATATAAATGGGGTATTCTGCACTAGAAATATTGCTTATAAATGTAATATGATTTGTGCCTATAAAAAACTTATATTTATAACTTACTTGAGACAGCATCACTGTATGTGCACTCACTCCAGCTACATCACAGGGCGCCTGCTGAATAAGCAAAGGAATAGAGCGTGTGAGGCTCATTTTGGGTTGTGTATAACATATGCTAATAGAAGTTTTACATGACTTTTGAGGCAATTTCACTTTAAACAGTAATTTTTCTAGAACAGTTAAAAATGTAAAGGACAAAATTCACTTATCAGCAATTGTATGCATATTTATGGAAACATTCAGTAGTACCATTTATATTTTTTAGCTTAATTCAGTTACGGGAGAAAAACACCTATAAAAACTTGATAATGCAACATTTTTACCCACTCAAAGGCAGCATTTTTTGGCAAAATAAGTCTGAATAAGCAGCTTTACCTGTGGAAAGACAGTGACCTGGGTTGTCTCTGGAGGTGGTGGGACTGGAGTTGCAGGAGATACAATGTCCACCTTCCGCTTCTGATGTTAGAGAAACACAAGACACAGTTATGGAAAAATCTAGTGAATTAACTGAACTTTAAAGAATAGAAAAATGAGTTGCAGATACCTATGGTCTGTATATGCATTTAACAGTGGTTTGGGAAGAGTGATAGAAATAGAGGAATGTGTTTTACCGGCACAGGAAGAGATTTTCCACCTGCTGCGGGGGGAACAACCGGAGGTGGGATCAACTCGGGAATCTTCCTCTGTGTAAGAAAGAAAAGGGGATTTTTGTACTTACAGTAAAATGATTTTCTCTGAGGACAAATGTGGAAACATATTAAGCAAGTATGTAAACTTACTCTACACAGAAACAGGCCACCAAGAGAAAAAAAAAACACCTCTATCCTGAGTTCTACCTTTACTGGAAAGCAGCCATCTTATAAAAAGCAACAAAGGGTGAATAAGCCAAGCTAGAATATTATACAAGATGCTGGTACTTGAGTCAGTGGTAGTAGGAAGATATTTATGAGTGCATAGGGACAGCCAGAATGGACAAGTCCCAATTAGTCACAGCTCTATTCATAAATAGAATCTCTAGGGTTTTGTAAAACTGGACCACAGACCAAGTGGCTGCTCTATACAGTTCCCAAAGCTCCCAGTGACCTGGTGAAATGGGCCCTAATTGAGAATAATGCATGGGAAAACATCTCAACCAGCAAAATCTGCCAAAAAAAAGAGGAATGAAGATACCAATGAGGACAGTTGTTAAACTCGAAACAGGGCTGCCACAAAATCATTCCCCCACATCAAGCCACTTCCCAACTTCTACACAAATGAATACCCTGTTGGTAACTTGATGGGCAAATTCACTTGCCAAAGAGGCTGTTTAAATGCAGGCCTGGAATTTGAATCTTTAACTGGACTAGTGCAATTTTAGCATAAAAGTAAATATCTAATCTAGAGCCCATCCTAGCAAAATTCAAATCCGTAACTCCTCATTGGAACAAACTACCGCTGATGCTATGGGGAAGAATAAACCTCTTTAAAATGCTGTACCTGCCCAAATTCCTATACCCACTGTTGAACTCGCCGGTGTATATAACTAACCAGTTCTTTAAAAACCTAAACAGTGAATTAATTTCTTTCATTTGGGCCAACAAAGCCCCAAGAATATCATGGCTCACACTCACTGCTTCAAAAGCAAAAGGGGGGCTTGCTCAACCCCACATACAAAATTACTACTTTGCAACCCAACTATCCTATATACATAACTGGTTTAATCCTGACCGCAGCAACTTATTAACTGCACTGCATGCGGCAATTATGGGCTCCCTAGAGGCCATACGCAACTTGCCATACAGACGACAGGCTGACCTTCCCCTTTTACCCGAGGTACTCACCACAAGCTAAGGTCTGTACCCCTCTTTCTCAGTTATCAGGCAAAGCGCCCCTATGGAGAAACTCAAACCTACCACATATGAGACACTTAGTCGATTTCCAATATTGGCCATCAGACACCTAGACGATCTACTGATTGAAAACTGTTTTGTATCAATAGAACAACTGAAAGTCAAACTTAACGGGCCAAATATTCAGTTTTTCCGTTATCTTCAACTGAGACATGCTTTTCATTCCCAGTTTGGGACCTACCAACTCGCACCCACACTACTGTCATGGGAAACTAGACTCTGGGCTTTAGACCCAACCAAACTAGTTTCCCAGCTGTATAGCATAATCCAGACCTCACACCCTGCTCCATTTGACAAGGCCAAACGCAAATGGCTGGCAAATGTTCCATCCCTGGATGAAGATCAATGGGACAAAACAACTGATAACTTATACAACTTCCTAATATCACTTATACACTTCCTAATATCACTCAGAGAATGATCCAGTTTAAGATGATTCACCAAATATACATTACCCCTCTGAAACTCAAGGCCATAGGGAAATTAGAAAAATCCAAATGTGTTAAATGTAATATGGCAGAAGTAGGTTTCCTCCACTTGATCTGGGATTGTCCCAAAGTATTAACGTACTGGACAGAAGTCACCCACTATATAGAGGAACACCTGTCTCTTCCTGGCATCAGGTCTCCCGAAGTATGTTTGTTAGGAATAATAGGTGAATTAGTACCCCTTCAAAAATCCAGAGCATTACTACGCTCCCTTGTGTTCTATGCAAAAAAGGTAGTAATAATGAAGTGGATGAGCCCCATTCCTCCACAATTCAACAATGGATAGAACTAATAAATGGGACACTACCGCTGATCAAACCGACATATAATGCCCGGGGCGCACCTGGGAAATTTGAGAAAATACAGTACACATTCTCTGACTTGATAAAAAAAATATCACTGTTATCAGCAAATAGGAGCCATGCTTAGTACTGCCTCTGCTTTAATGTCATTTGAATAAGCTGTAAACTACATCTGTTTTTGTGCTCTGACTTGTATCTCTCATGTCAGCATCTAGTAATGGGGTCTTTGTCATTAAGTTAACTTTTGAGGCCACTCAAAATGCAAATTAGAGATGTTAAAGTTGCAATGAGAGAACCTCCCATTCATTCTTGTCACTGCATATTTTTTTCTATCTTCTCCCCAAGTAACGTGTTTCTTATACGTCCTTGATGTTTTGTGGGGGTCCATGGCTGTAATGTCTGGTTTGACCTACACATATCATTACCTTCTCAAATGGTGCAAAGCTATATAGGTACTGTATCTATTTAAAGCAATCTCATATACTCTGAACCTCTTGCTAAATGAGATGATTTCACTTCATAACACAGACTCATTATGTCCCTGGAATCTACAGAATGTTTTAGCAGAAGAGGCAGTATGATATATAAACATACAAATAAGGATTTTTTTTCCAGACTATTGCTTTCCATTATGGAGTGTGAATAAAGGATTTTTTCCATTTTGACATATTACATCCTAGGACTTTCCCTAATTCCAGGAAATCTTACTTTGCAACTTATTAAAGGACAAGAGGAATTGCCTTACAGGAGAAGGAAAGGTAAAACTATGTAAATACAGCCATAAGCACTCAGAGAAACGCTGCACTGAGTCCTCTATCAAAATAAACACAGGATTTCTTGTCTCTTTTTTTTGTAAACATTTTCTTAGGGTATCTGACTTCCTCTCTCAGAAAATCCTTCACTCCTGGGACCATAGTCTGCGCAGCTTTTTAACATTACTTGTCCTTATATATAAGGACCATCAAAAACACAGTATGACTGATAATGGACCCTCTACATACAAAAAGTTGAACAGCAATGCTACATCCTATCATAAACACTGAAATTATTTAGTATGTTAGATAAAATAGCACCCAACTGGATGACTTGGAGAAGAGGGAGGAACATGCAGGTATCTTTGTTTTAAAGAGGGCACAGGAAGAAACTGATATCTCCCAAAGCCCAAAGGAGCAGAGTGGCATTAGTTCTGCTAAAGCAATACTACCTGCTACTTTCTGTTGCACTTATTTTAGTAGTAAGGTGCAGGGATAACTGTTATGGTCAACATCATCCCTGCAAGACAGATTGACATGACCAGTTTCTTTGAGTGCCCAAGCACTTACCACCTCTCTCTCAGGGGAGCTTGGTCTTGATCCAGGTAGTCCATTCTTTGTTGGAGTTTTTGCCTCTTTCTTTGGAAATTGAATCTTCTTAAGATCCAAACGATCATGAGTAACCCACTCATCTAATCGCTTGTTAACTGGGGGGATTAATAGAGTAAAAAAGTAAAAAAAAGAGACTGAAATAATTTTACAAGAGAAAAAAATGCTAGCAATAAGAATTAGAAGAGGTTAAAAAATTTTAACTTCTGTGTTTACGTGACAAAAAGTCACATGAATTTTAGGATTCAGATTTGGTTCCACCAGGACTGTGGATTCGCCAAATCTGAATCTTGCCGAAAAAGGCTGAATCCCGAACCAAATCCTGGATTCGGTGCATCCCTACATTATAATATGCAAGCTAATTGATAACAGAATATATGGCATTTTCTAAAAAAAGACATGGACTAGCTATAGCAGAGTAAATGCTACAGACTGACAAAGTGGGCCTGATTTGGCTGGCCAATCAAGAAGCCTGAAAGAAAGTCTACAGAAGGGCTCTGACGACATAGGTGTCTGTGAATCCAACATACAGGAATCTGTGTGCCTGTACATACACAGTTGCCTGTGCAGAGGTCTGAAATATTGCTGCAATAGGTATGTCACTGGTATGGAGGGAGTGTCTTTTATACACTCTTTTGTCACAACTGTCACACCTGTATTGAATAAAAATTTGTTTCTGCATGTGTAAATTGCAAGAGGGCAACTGGCAGCTGATCTAAGCCTGCTGGTGAGCAGCACAATCTTGAATGCAAAAGAGTCAGAAGTGCTGTGTATATGAGGATATAAAGGATATAAACAATAAGCTGCTTTGCTGTTATATGTACAAATGCAGCTTCATCAGCCCCTAGCCCAGCCCGGCTCAATTCCTTTACTTCCCCTTTGCACATGTTTGCTGTTGAGCCTCATGACATGCCACAGCAAATCAGCTTTCACTATGCTCTGTCACTCACACAGAGATTCTGGAGGGTGGCGAATGGGAGGCTGCTTCAATAATTAGCCATAACTTTGTAACAGTGCAACATTTCTAAATGCTATACATTGTCAAAATGTTTGTCTAGATTTTATATTTTCAATATTCTAAAAACATTTTTCATGATTGCTCCCCTTTAAGCAGCTCAAGCCTAGTTTCAGTACATATCATTATTTAAGCCATGTATCCTGCATATTACTATATGTAATATGCAGGATATATGTAATACTAAGTGAAACATTAAACTCCATATTTAAATATAAACTTACAGTCTATATAATGCACATAGAATAGTTTCTTCCCTGTAAGTTCCTTGATGCTCAGAATTTCAGCAAGTGCTAGAGAGGATTAAACAGAGACAAAAGAAGTGGTTACAAAAACGGTATATTTTATTATGAATTACATTTTATTTCTTTGCTTCTTCACAAACCATCTGAATGAAAATTCACCATATAAATAAAAAACACACAGAATTCTACACTCTTGTAAACATAAACAAGTACAGGTATGGGATCCATTTTCCGGAAACCAGTTATCCAGAAAGCTCCGAATTACGGAAAGCCCATCTCCCATAGATTCTGTTTTAATCAAATAATGTAGAATTTTAAAATTGATTTCCTATTTCTCTGTAATAATAAAACAGTACCTTATATTTGATCTGTACTAAGATATAATTAATCCTTATTGGCGGCAAAACAGTCCTATTGGGTTTAATGAATGTTTTTGTGATTTTTTTCTTACGGTATGAAGAACCAAATTATGGAAAAACCCCTTATCCGAAATACCCTTGGTCCCGAGCATTCTGGATAATGGGTCCTATACCTGTACAAGCTATATTTCTGCAATATTTATTACAGTGCGTTTCAAGCTATGTAGTACTTACGCCATTCAACTTCATTATCTTGATTCTTGCGAAGTACAGGCAATCGGCAACCCTCCACAATCTCTGCCTGAAAATCAGTCACGGATAAATGAGAAACGGGCAACTTAACAGTGTATTATTTTAATGGCTGTATAATGTAGTGGCAAATACTTGTTCCTGACAGTTTATGTCCCCTTTAAATAATAAAGTACAACATAAAAGGTGTCAATGTGTGAGATACAATAACTAACAGCACATCTAAAAGGAGTAATAATGAGGAAATAAATCCTAGACAGATCAGCTGAAAAACAAATATAGAAAACCAAATGTAATATGGCTCAAGATGCAGTAATTTGTCTGAGGAAATCCTGACATAACATGGTCATTAATGGGGAATATAAATGGGGAACCTTACAAGCAATTGGAATTTGCATTCACAGCAGCTGATATACGGCCATGCAAGAAGCGACAGCCAATGTTTGGTCAATATGATTAAATGTTTCTATGGCCTCATAATACAGAGAGGTTCTCTTGACATAAAAGAAATGGATAACGCAAAATTCCAGCCCCTTTTCGTATCCTACGCTTTGCATGTAACTATATTCTGTGGAAATATCACCTACAATTGCGCATACATAGCGATAAGAGCTAAACAATAAATCTTACCTCCGCCATGATTTTGCTTTAAAGCGACTTCCTTCTTTCCAGCCTCGCAGCCGCCTCCCCCTTCCTTGACAACCGTATCGAAGGGCAAAGAAGTCGCGCCGGAATAAGCATAGCATTTTTACGAGCCTCTAAAACTCACCTTTGTCCTTGATTTGGAACAGGTTATGAAATTTTAAAGAAATATATTTTTTGTAATAACTGGAGCATACTGGACAAATATAAATATAGTATTAATTACCAGGCATTCGCCTGGGCAGCAATAGCAAAAAGGCGGTAATTGTTTCCCCTTTTTCGATTTGACACGCACCATGCGTTCCAGTGATAGCGATCCGCCCAAAACACTTCCGTAAACGGAGTTACGCATGTGTGTAATAGTAAAAACAGTGTAGTATACAGAGGTTGGTTGCGAATGTGTGTGAAACATTTATTCCCATCAAAGGGGACTCTAAAGGGATGTGGGTCCCAGTAAATTCTGGTTATGCCAATGCCTTTGTTTCTTTTCCTTGATGTGTGTTGTATAAGCAATGGCTAGTGAGAAATGACCTATGCTGTATGTAATGGAAATAAATTACGTTATTGATCATCTGGAACCACAATAGCTAAGGCAGAAGATTAACTTCTGTAACTTTAACACAAATATATAAAATTAATTTCTGATAAGCAGTGAAGTAACAGGTAAGATCAAATGGGCATTGTTCTAATATGCTCTGCTTTACTGTCACCTCAGCTCATGGACTGACAATATACTCTATTTATTGTTGTATATATAAACGTAAGTGAAAGCTGCTTAGTAGCAACAGGCAAAGACACAAGGACCCGGAGGTATAACAACAATAACCCAGTGGTTGCTTGGGAATCAAGAAATGTACAGGCCAGGCAAGGGTTCTGGATAATGCATAATTTCTATCTGTGAGAAACTGACATCTTCCTCAAAGTTTTAATGCCTAAAAAAACATTTTCTTGTGGGACCCAGTGTATAATGAATATAATGAATTTGAAACAACAACATATTAAAGAAATGCTCAGCTTTTTCAGAGCAGATCTATAATCGGACTTTAGAAACATGCTAAAAAGGGCTCAAAACAGAATTAAGTGTTTTTTCTTTTCTAGTATAACTGTTATTGCATTTAATTGCAAGGCTTTGTAAAGGTAACATTTTAAAGCAGAAGCACTGATGAGGTTAAAAGTCCTGCTGCATGCATAGGGTTGATCACCTAATTCCTATCCACTCCTAAACATAAAAAAAGACTATATAAAGAATGTTGTTATGCAACAGAAATTTTCTAACCTGTCCAACTAAACGACCAATTGCCATGGTATGAAAATTGTTGGGACAATAATTCAGAGCCCACAGACAGTCTGAAAATCACACTGTTGGCCAATTTATTAGCACATGTTTCGAGTCACACAAGGACCATTTCTCAAATGGCAGTATGATCTAACTAGAGCATTCCTCTAAGTAACTACAGACAGTGCAAACCAGAGCATTATTTCTATACCTAACCTGCAGGTGGCGAGTGCACAGAAGGAATAGATCAGTAGGACTCAAGCAGTGCTTCCTTTTTTCAATGAGATCCATGTACCGGTGCTTAGCAAGGATGGACTGCCCTGTCGTGCCCTAGCAGTAGTGCACCCTTTCAAATAGCAGATCAAAACATGCCTGACATTCTGGCTTATTTAAAAAAATTGTGTTTTTAAAATGGTTAATTGTAGGCCCTCCTGTCCTAATGTGCCTCTCTGCCATGTTACTTAATGCTCCCAGGCTTCCCTACAGACATACACTCAAACATGCGCAGTACAGTAACATTTTCTGATTTTACTGTGCACAAACAAATCTAGGTTTGCACTAGGGAAAGCAAAGTAAGATGGCAATGTTGCACACATTTTTTCTGAGACTAGTACAAATTATTTATACAAGGAGCACCACTCCGGGGGAAATAACCCCAGAGTAGAACTTAACTTTATCCATGTTTCTTCTCTCCACACACTCTGCTCCTTTTCTCTGCTTTCCCTTCCTGTGTGCACAAACCTTCTCAATTCAGTGCCAAGCTGCTAATTCTCCCCTGCAGGTGACAAAGTGATAGGATAATCCAAGAAAGTGCAGCACGGCCAGGCCCCCCTTAAAACTAGATATCCACTGGGCCTTGGACAACTGTCCCCCCTGGTATCCCTGCATGTTTGGATTTGTATCCAAGAGGGTGGGATGATGACAACAGGGGCAGAGCAATGGCATATGGGGATGACATTTGGAGGGTTGTTTGTGCCTTGTGGGGGCAGGGCATTGATAATAGAGGTGGTTATTGGCCAGATTATTGTTTGGGTTTCACAAGGTTGAAAACCAAACAGACATTTGTGGCACAACAGCCCTAAGAAAAACAGAACTGTTTTGGTCAAAACCAAACAGGTGGAAACCCTAGCATTATTTTACTGTCCATGTGGTTTTCATTCCAATGATAATATAGCCAAGTCCCCTCCTGCCATGGGCCCCCTGATTGGACTCTCACCTGTTTGATAGTTGGTTTGGCCATGAATTTTGATAATTTCTGTGATAAGACAAAAATTGAAGTAGTTCAGAATAGCAAATCTTGTGATAACTGTAATAAAATTGTTCCAATTGATAATGTCCTTACTCGACAAACTGTATTATGACTATTCATCAAGTATACAGCAATATATGTATTTATAAAGCCACCTTTGGTCAGCCTTTGTCACAAATTTCCTCTGTCACTAGGGAACTAAATCTTGTGTTCTGATAAACTTCAGTCTCTCTTTACTGCTGCATTCAGGGCCGGATTTGTTTTCGGCGCGCCCCTGGGCCCCCCCCAATGTGCATGCGCGAATGAGCAAACAACCGCTCGCCTCCCTACCCCGCCCCCCCTGCGCGCCCGCGAGTGCGCATGCGCACACATTTAAAGCCCCATACGGAGCAGTGGGGAGAAGTTCCCACTGCTCCGTATTGAAAAAAACTTTAAAAATTCCATTGCGACGGGGCGGCATGCCGCCCCTACATTTCTGCCGCCCTAGGCACGGGCCTTTGTGGCCTCTCCACAAATCCGGGCCTGGCTGCATTGGAGTGTTATCACCCCCTTCACTTTCTCCCTAGCAGCCAATAAGCAGAACAATGGGAAGGTAGCAAGATAGGCTCGGTTCATGTTTGTTAGACTTTCTTTAGCAACCACTGTAAAATTATTAACATGCATTTGGGCATAACAATCCAAAACAAAACTCCCACCCCAAATTTTTAACTGGTCACCTGCCCACACCCCACATAGGCCCTGCCCTCACCTGAAATACATTAATGGCTGCCATTAATAGTTCCTGAGTCCCCCTGTACCAGTGCTGTTGCACGGTGGAGTTGGTGGCACTGACTTTGTCCTCATTAGTTTCTGGTTTCCGGACAGCAATCACCACCCAGGAGCCTATACAGTAGAGGCTGATCAGGTCTTGGCTCCTGGTTGGTGATCACTGTCTAGGGGCCAGAAATTGAATCTGAGGCAACTATAGATGGGACATGCAAACCTCATTGCGCAGCTTTGCAGTTGCAGTGGTCTCATGAGGTATTCTTCAGGGCAGGCCCCTATTAGTTCTGGGTGGGCGCAAAGGGACAAATCACTTTATATTCAGGGTGGAAATTCATATCTCTGTGGTTTGTGGTTTGAGATACCATACACTGTGGTCCAACCTCCACAAACTTAATCCCAATTAATGTTTCTGGTATTTAGTTTGCTGTGTTTATAAACCAAGTTTAAAGGAACAGTAACATTAAAAAATGAAAGGGCTTTAAAGTAATAGAAATATAATGCACTGTTGCCCTGCACTGGTAAAACTGGTGTGTTTGCTACAGTAACACTACTATAATTTATATAAATAAGCTGCTGTGTAGCCACGGGGCAGCCATTCAAGCTGGAAAAAAGGAGAAAAGGCACAGGTTACATAGCAGATAACAGATAAGTTCTGTAGAATACAATAGTGTTTTATCTGTTATCTGCTATGTGCCTGTGCCTTTTCTCCTTTGAATGGCTGCCTCCATGGCTACATAGCAGCTTATTTATATAAATTATAGTAGACTTTCTGAAGTAAACACACAACTTTTACCAGTACAGGGCAGCAGCACATTATATTTTAGTTACTTTTATACACTTTCATTTTTTGGTGTTACTGTTCCTTTAAGGAACCAATCTGTCCCTTTGTCCAGATGCTAGCCTTTCAGGAAACAATGTATTGCAACTTCTACTTTAATTGTAACCCACAATACTTGCTTCACCTGATTTCTTCTTTTATGTTGTAAGTCTAATAAGGGGCATATTTATCATGCTGTGTAAAAAGTGTAGTGAAGCATTACCAGTAATGTTGCCCAAGGTATCCAATCAGTAATCAGATTTCAACAGTAGCAAAGCATCTATTGGCTGCTATGAGCAACATCACTGGTAATGTTTTACTCCACTTTTTACACAGCATGATAAATATACCCCCAATGTTGGTTGTTTTATTTGTGCTTAGAATGCAAAAAAAAATAGGGTGGGATTTTTTATTCTTTAAATAAATGACAGTGGATCTTGCAATGCAAAGAATCAGACAGATGTATTAAGTAAATCACACCCTCAGTTTCAGAGAAAGTTAAAGGAACAGTAACACCAAAAATGAAAATGTATTAAAGTAAATTAAAAATAATGTACTGTTGCCGTGAACTGTTAAAAGCTGTGTGTTTGCTATGAAAAGATGACTATTGTTTAAACAAAGACAACTATAGTTTATATTTCTTGTTATATATGTTGTTTATGTAGTTTATAAACTAAGCTGCTTTGTAGCCAAGGGGGTAGCTATTCCAATTAAAAGAGGGCTAAATTACATGTTACATAGAAGATAACGGATATGCTCTCTAAAATACAATTGTGTTCTACAGAGCTTATCTATTATCTGATAGTTAACTTGTGCCTTTTATACATTTTTTCCAGCTTGATTGGCTGCCCCTGTGGCTACACAGTGGTGTATTTATATAAACTTTATATAAGCTTCTATCTGAAGCAAACACACAATATTTTACCAGTGCGGGCAACAGTACGTTATCTTCTACATATGTGCAACATATACTTTTCAGATCAGGTTTAGCACCTACTTGGAATATCCCCTGAAATTTACCAAGTTTACAATTTCTTTTTTTACACTAAAGTATAAATTATAACAGTGACCTGATTAAGTCAGTGACCTGATTTAAAGGCTGCTACTGGGAAACATGTTTTAAAACTTAAAGGGGAACTCCCCAATAAACTGATTTTTTTCTTCATAATGAGAGAAAATGTAGTTCTAAGCAACTCTCCAATACACATCCATACAGATCTTCAGTGTTTGTAAATGTAATTGTAGGTGGAAACAGTATTCTTGTACCCCTTTCTGAGTCATGTAACAGGAGCCAGATTTCCTCCATAAGAATGATGTACCTACAACAATATTCATTTAGGGCAATTGGGACAAATGCATGAGCATAATGAGTAAGTGGCCTAGGTCATACCTCCCAACATATGAAAAATGTAAAGAGGGACAAAAAGAAATGCCACGAAAAAGTTAGACCACACCCATTTTTACAAAATTAGGCAGAGAAGCCAAACAGCTGCCTGTAGGCCCATTAACTAGTGATGGTCTGTGGCATCTTAAAGCAGTCCCTCTCGCACATAAACGGGAACAGAGGAGATGCAGCCACAAACTGCTTGCACCAAATGGGGGATTCAGGGATTGATGTGGTTGGAGGTTTACTTATTATTTAAACCTTATTACAATATTATGTGCAATGACAAGGATAATCTTATTAATATACAAGCTTTAGGCTGGTGCTGTTTTCTCCTAACAGGGGCACCAGCCCGGGGTACAAGGTAAGAGATTAAAATTACTTGGGGTGCCTATAAGTTTTTATTTAGACATTTTTCCCATTCTCCATTGCAGGGATTTTTGTCCATTCTTTGGGTCTCTTTCAAAGGTTATAGATCCTTGTCAGACCTTTTTTCCTTCTCTGTCCCAGAAGAATTATTTTCACAAAATCTGATAGTGATCTTAACTGTCTTTGGGGAAGAGTATGTTAAGTATGTACGTATTTGTAAATATTTGCAAAATTCAGACTTCTCTATTGTATTCTTCCTTTAGAAAAGTAAATGTTTTAAGTTGATCCATATTATATAAGTCTTTTAAATTGGGAGAATTTTCTTTACTCCAACCTTTGAGATCTGTTTTCAGAATGGGTTCTAAAATAGAAATTGGTGCCAACAGAGAAGGAAAAGGAGAGTATAATGGATCAATTCTGCTTTCTATCTCCTACAAGTTTTGTTGGTCCATGTGCAATGAAAAGTATAATGTTATTAATATGCAAGCTTTAGGCTAGTGACACACATTGCCTTTTATCTGCTGGAGGAGAAAAGCCTGATCTACCATGGCATTGGCCTGTCAGCGAGCATCCAAAGCGAATTACGGTGCAAAAATGCATAAATGAGTGCTTTCCGCCTCACCAAAATTGCACTAGCACCGACTAACTGACTAACACAGCCAACGTTTCATTCGGCAGGGAAGCTGCAGAGCATAGAGAACGCCATGTGTAAAGTGAGATAAGGTCAATTGCCATATCTTAATTACTAACAACCAAGACATCCACAGTGGTGTTCTGGTAGACTGGTCTCTTGATCAACAATACTCTTACTATTACCTAACCTGGATATTGCTACACCCACCAATGAAACTACTATATTTAAGAAAGTTCCCTTAAAAAGTTGCCTAATAGAAACCAAACTCACATCTAACATCAAACAGCTTTAATTCAGTATGGTCTATAGGTATGTAAACGCTAAACTCAATTCTACAAGTTCAACCCCTCCAAATGAACCCCAGTTCACACACACATATATATATATATATGTGTACACAGCAAAAATGAAAGAAATGGACAACCATTTTTTGCATCTTGCAATAAAAAAAAATTGTGCTCAGCTTAAAAAAATAAGAGCCTCATTGCATCATGCATTTCAGATGCTATAACCCTTACTCATACCAATCCATCCATACACATATAAATTACAGGTATATATACCAATACTTACTAACTGTACATCTTATGATTGCTATAACCTTGGAAATTATGCTTGTTCAATAAATCATCCATGCTCCTCTTAAAGGCATTAATAGAATCTGCCATTACAGCATCACCAGGCAGAGCATCTAAACTGCTCTAAGTGAAAGTTCTGTTTCTCTAATATAAAGGGGTGTGGTATCAGAACCTCTGGTGTGTTGATATTTTTTATGGAAAAAGGTCCCCTGATATTTGTCTATAATTCCCTCTAATGTACTTGTACAGAGTAATCATGTCCCCTCACAAGCACCTTTTCTTTAGAGAAAACAACTCACACCTTGACAGTCTAACCTCATAGTTTAAATCCTCCATCCTTTTACCACTGAGGCCTTACCAGAGACCTATAAAGGCAAAATTATGTTTCCAACCCTCAAGTTAATGCCCTATTTTATGCAAGACAGCACTTAATTTGGTTAAGAAGCCAATAAATAACACTGCCTAGAGCTGCACAGCTTTAATCCACAAAACCCTAGATCCCAGGAGGGGAATTGAGAAAAAGCTGCACCTGGTAACTTTAAGAGCTGAAATAATAATAATTTTTAAATCAGAATTTCGACAGTGCACGATTGTGTACTCTGCACTAGCAATGCAGCCCCTATCCCGCCTCTGCGACATTTAGAAAGGTAAGCGTGTGGTGCAAGGGGGGAGGTGGAATTCTAAGGCCACTGCAAATGGATGGCAAAACAGCTCTGACCTTTTGTGGTCCAAACATATCTATACAGAATTATGGAGTAGGTCCAGTCTCTATTATTTGTCTTAATTTTCTCATCTCCTTTTCTGATTTTATCTTCCCTCATTTCTGTAACCACCTTCCCATTTCACCACCCTCCACTGATTGTCTTTTCCTCTCTTTTCTATTTTTCTGTGCCCCTTATCATCATCCCCACTCATACCCCAAAAGGGACCCTCAGTTATATACAATGGCTTCATGAAATGCAAGGGTATAAGGATATTTGTTTATTTGTCTGAATGTATTGTGGTGTACTGTGGTGTTATTGGTTGTTGTAGAAACATCCTTGTTATACCTGTTTGATATGTCTGTAAAGTGATCTACTTCCACCAACTAACTGATTCAGGTATATCATATTTCTGGCAGGCCATCAGATCTGACAAAAGAGATGAGCTACCAGCGTCTCTATAGTTTAACTATAACTCACAGCACCTATCAACAACAGAAGGCTGTCGAGGGATGCTGATAACCATAGATTTAAAATATCTGGACAGATGCAAGTTGGACATTCCAGTTATACAGTACATACATATATTTTATGTGAACATTCATCCGTTCCAGTGTTTTTTTTATACAACTGTCCTGTAATACAAGAAGGGATTATTAAGTAAATCTGCCTGTAGGAGGAGGAAGCTGGGAGGGAAGGTGGAGTTGGCAGTTTTCAAGTATTGTCTTGCCTCCAGAGGTATCCAGGTTTAACCCTGAGACGTCTGCACTTACAGTACGGGCCTAGGAGCAAAGAATCCTCTTTTGTCTCTGTCTATCCTTCATTTGGCTAAGAGGTTTTGAAAATTTGGTGCCCATCTTCACTTATGGGAGAAGTCATTTCACTATTAAGGCACATAAAGGACACCTGAAGATTTTCTCCTGGTAACTGAGAGTACTGCTTCTTTTTTTTCTTTGTTTTGGTGCCCTTAGTACAAACACTTCTCACAATGCCCCGTATGCGGTGTTTATATTGCATCTACCAGAAGAGAGTGTTGCAGCCCCCCAACATTTTCTGGTGCTAGAAGAACAGATTACTAGACAATACAGATGAACAAAGTTCAAAGATGAAAGATGAACAAAGATGAACAGCTGCACAAAGAAACAACAAGGCCTCCTCAGCGTGCATTTGGCCCAGTCTGCATATCCCTGTGACACAAAGCAGTCCATCCAGCACCAAAGATCCAACATCCTGTCTTGCCATCAAATATGTAAGTAGTGGACTACTTTGTACACTGTTGAGTGTATGTGTAATTGTATGAAAAAGATAGAAACACTGTGTGAATGTATGAGTATGAGAGACAGACATTATATGTAGGTGTGTGCAGGGTTTCATTGCTCTTAAACTTCTCCAAACTGTTTAGTGTGTGGGAAACACAATTATTGTAAGCAGGGCTGTAAGAATATAGTAGACCCAATGGCTCTTGGGATTAATAAGACTGTTGAATGCTTGGTTTTAGTCTATCTGTGTAAAATAGATCATCTTCACCAAACCTGGAGGGGAAGTGGGGTACATAGTTTATCTGTGGTCCCAGAAAGATCTACACCACTAATCTTGTGGTAGCATGGTTGTGTTGTTGCACCCCTGCACTAAATAAAACAATACAGTTATAAACATGTATATACACTTTGTTGCCACAGCTTTTCAAAGTAACAGTTACAGGGACAAAATGCAAAGCATTTGCCTACTGAGACTTCACCTAGCACTGATGAGGATCTAGTAGGTACTATATGCAGAAATAAGCACGCCTTCCACCTCAAATTGAACCTAACAAAAACTGAACTAATGATCTTTCCGCCTAAGCCTGGTCCTACCCCCCCCCCCCTTTTCTATCTCTATTGAAGGCACCCTCATCAACCCTGTCGATTCGGCACGTTGTTTGGGGGTGATCTTTGACTCCAGTCTCTCCTTTTCTGACCACATTAACTCCACTGTCAAAACCTGTCACTTTTTCTTACACAATATTGCCAAAATCCGTCCCTTTCTCTCTACTGCAACAGCTAGGCTGCTCATGCATGCCCTCATCCTATCCCGACTGGACTACTGCAACCTGCTATTAACCGGCCTCCCTAACTTCCATCTTTCCCCCCTACAGTCTATATTAAATACTGCTGCCAGAATTCTCCTCCTCTCATCCAGGAGAGTTCAGGCCCCTCCCCTGCTAAAGGCCTTATCGTGGCTTTCTATTAAACAAAGAATATCTTACAAACTTCTTCTCTTAACCTTCAAAGCCCTCCATTCCTCTGCTCCTCACTACATCTCTTCCCTTGTGTCTCCGTACGTCCCTGGCCGACTCCTTCGTTCCTCGCAGAGCAATCGTTTGGTTGCGCCCCCGACTCCTACTGCTGTTTCCCACCTTAAACCTTTCTGCCTTGCTGCCCCTTACATTTGGAATGCCCTCCCTGATTTCCTCCGGAGAGAATCCTCCCTCAGTCTTTTTAAAACCAAACTAAAAGACTACCTTTTGGAGCACTCTCCCAGCACCTGATCTGGGAAATAGCACTTATATTGTAATGTCACCCACTGTGACCTACAGCACTTATATTTGCCTATTTGTGTCTGTAAGTTACCCTCCCATATAGATTGTAAGCTCTACGGGGCAGGGACCTCTATCCTCTTGTCTCTTTGATTCTTAACTTATTGCAACTGTTACTGTATCTTGTATTTATTTGTATTTATTGTTATACTTTGTATTTATCTATTATCTTATTAACCCCCTGTTTGTATTAATGTATTCTACTGTACAGCGCTGTGTACATAAGTAGCGCTTTATAAATAAAAATATACATACATACTGCATGCTCCTGAGGGGGTTGTCAGCCAAGGCACGATGATGAGACCTTGCATCATCTCATACTCCTATTCTGGCAACAGATAACTCAGTTACTTTTAAAGGAACAGTTCAGTGTGGAAATGAAACTGGGTAAAATGGATGGACAGATGTCTAACATAATAACCAGAAGTCTACTTCCTGCTTTCAGCTCTCTAACCTCTTAATTAGTCAGTGACTTTAGGGAAGGGCCACATGGGACATAACTGTTTGTGAGCAAGCAGGTCTGATTCAAATGTAAACTAACTGAACAGTTATGTCCCATATGCCCCTCCCTCAAGTCACTAATTGGTTACTGACTCCTAACAGCTTTAGAGTTGTAAAAGAGGAAGTGTTTTGGCTATTATGAGTGTGTAAAAGAGTGTGTTTTGGCTATTATGTTTAACATCTGCCCAATCCAGCATTTATAGATTACATATTTGCCTAACTAACTATATTAAAAACATTTTTTAATTTGCATAGTCTGTCTACCCCATTCCTTTTTACACTGAACTGTTTCTTTAAAGGAGAAGGAAAGTCAAAGTCACTTGGGGGTGCCAAAATGTTAGGCACCCCCAAGTGACTTCAATAGCCTACCTTTTCCCCCCGGGCTGGTGCCCCTGTCCCCGGGGTAGCTGTAGCGAGCGCTTCCTCCTTCCTCTTCCTGTATCGCTGCGCGCGCATGCGCAGTAGAGTGAATAGTGGAACTTTAATAGAGAAGTCGGCTTTTCACTCTACTGCGCATGCGCCGGTCCCAGACAAAAAGCAGCAGCGCAAATAGGAAGGAGGAAGCGCTCGCTACAGCTACCCCGGGCTGGTGCTGTTTTCTCCTAACAGGGGCACCAGCCCGGGGTACGAGGTAAGCGATTAAAGTCACTTGGGGGTGCCTAACATTTTGGCACCCCCAAGTGACTTTGCCTTTGGAGGTTCAGCTTAAAAAGAAAGAGAGGTAGCATTCAGGTAACCCCTGCAGTGGGCTCTGCACCCCCCAGTCTGGCCCTGCCATAGCATGCACATTCCCTTTGTCTTCTTATTTTCTCTCCAGAGCAAAACAATAAAGCAATGCCTACTTAGATTTTCCTCAGTACCTAAAGGAGAAGAAAATGTTAAAACACTAGGGATGTCAAATGTAAGGAACCCCCAGTAATAATAATCGCTTACCTGAGACCCCGGGCTGGTGCTTCTGTTAGCTGAAAACTCCATTGGCCCTAAGTTAAGAGTGCCACGTCAGCATCTTACAGTGAAAAGCCAAACTGGCTTTTAAAAAAGGTTATGATCACTAAGGGGTGCCAAGCAACCCCCAGGCCAAAGTACTTTTATAGTGTCCCATTATTGTTCAAATCAAAGCTATTTTGGATATATTTAGGAAGTTATAAAAGAAGAGGATCCAGACCAAATAAACAAAGCACTGACTGTCAGCTTCATATCTTGACTAACAATAAGCAAATCCATGTCAATCTGTCCCTTACAGCACACAAATAGTCTGAATTCCATTTTAAATAATTTTAACTGGGTTCTGTGTTACTGATCCTATAATAGTAAGTAATACATCATGGATGTATGATGGATGTATGGCTGTTTCTACAAACATGTTTGCATTCTTGTAAATACCTGAAGCAAATCAATATATATAATTCACCCTGTTTGTGGGAATTTATAAGCTGCATACCTCGTTCAAGTTTCATATACTCCGCTGCTTAGTAGGACATTTTATATGTGTTTGAGGACAGTGAGTTTGAGCACATCATGAACATGGACTCAGTGTCAGTCCTATACTTTATATGGTGAATAGAGTTTGTATCTTGGTAAATGCAATAAAAATACTACACCTAAGCCTAACACATTCAAATTGCTTCTTATTTAAAGCACTTGACAACAGCGAGCCTGCAGGGACCAGCAAGGCTTGTGGGAATACTCTGAAACAACAAGCTTGTGTATTCCCTGCACAGCTCAATACCAAATTGTAAGAATTTTTAATGGGATCCTGTCTCCCTGACAAATAATTCTAAATTATTTTCTATTGTGTTTTTCAAGAAAAATAAAGTTCATTTAAACTATATAAATTATTTACATTATGTTTTCTTCTGTCTTTGTATCAACCCAAACTCTTGTTTGTGTGTCAGAATGGGGGACCTAGTAAAATAGCTACTTAATTATAGATGGTGAGGAGGGAGGGGGAATGTGAGGAGTGCAGTAACATCTAGGAAGTGCTGAGTGGAAAGTAAAAGTAATTGCCTGCCCCACCTCAATTCTTGAGGCATTGATGTGGAGCTGGCAATTTATGACTGACGGCTGAGATTTTTAAATACTTTAAGAAAAGGTATGGATGTTTTAATTAAAAACAAGATTTTAAGTTTCATGTTTGATTTAAAAGAACTTTTATTATACAGCTTTTTATGTCTCTTCATAGCACATGAGATGTATATTACTGCTGTTCAGGCACCTAAGCATTACTGTCAATTTCAGCGACCATACAGCTTCCTACAGACTAGGGCAATTGCTACTGTAGCTCAGATAGGTATAAGAAGCACCTTAAGAATATATTTTCTTTGCCTTAAGTTGAATAAACAGAGCTTGCCCTAATGGAGCTGTATCTTAGGACGACCAGAATTGGTGCTTAACCAACAGATATATATATAGTGATATATATATAGTATATATCATATTAAATGACCTATTAAATAATCTCACCAAACTGGAACATATATATATCAGTAAATATTGCCCTTTTACATCCTTTCCCTTGAGCTACCATTTAGTGATGGGCTGTGTGCTCCCTCAGATCACATGACCAGAAATAATGCAGCTCTAACAGGAAGTAGTGGGAGCAAAGTTATTGGAAAATCTGTTAGCATACCAGGGTGCCAGTGCCGTATATTCTATGTTTCCTGGTTACTTTAGTATCTATTGTGCTAAAAAGACCAAAGAAATAAGTAAAAATGTGAGTTTTACCTTTAAGTTCTCCATAGTGGGAAATGTTACTAAACAGAGAATGTTTTCTCTGTTTAAAGGACTTTGCAGTCTGGTCAGCGGTCTAGTTGCATCCAATTTACCAAAAAAATTATGCCTGTCTGGTCATTTACATAGGCCCCAACTGTCCTGCTTTACACGGGACAGTCCCGGTTTTTGTCCGCTGTCCCTGATACTTACCAAAATGTCCTGCGGTGCCTTTAAGTGTCCCACTCATCTTCGGATCTTCTCGGGTTTTCTCGGCTCCTTCTGTCACCGCTGTCTTCAGAGCTTCACGGCTTCTTCCTGGGCATTTGTCTTCGGCTCTGTCCAGCTCCTTTGGGCGCTTCGGGTCATCTCAGTACTTTTCGTCATTTTCTGAATGTCTGCAAGTCTCAGGAGATGTGAGTATGGCATAGCAAGCCATTTCAATTCAATTTCAGAACGAATAGGGTGGGTGCTGGTACTGCTCAGGCTGTGGGTCACAAAAGTTACGCTGGTGCTGCTGTGCCTTTAGCTACTACTCTACAAGCTCTACTTACTGCTCCATTTTTTAATAAACCAAGTTTGGTGAGTCCCTGACTGTAAAAAAGGTGTTTATTAATGATTAATATACATTATTTATTAATAATTAATAAACACCCTTGTTACAGTCAGGGACTCACCAAGCTTGTTTTTTTGAAAAAATGGAGCAGAAAGTCGAGCTTGTAGAGTAGTAGATAAAGGCACAGCAGCACCAGCGTAACTTTTGTGACCCACAGCCTGGGCAGAACCAGCACCCATGACAAAAAAAACTGAGATGACCCAAAGTGCCTGAAGGTGTTGGAAAGAGTCTAAGACAAACATGCAGGAAGAAGCCGTGAAGATCCAAAGACAGCGGTGACAGAAGGAGCCAAGAAAACCCAAAGGAAGCTGAGAAGACCCTTAAAGGCACCGTGGGACATTTCGGTAAGTATCTGGGAGGGCGGGACGGCGTGTAAAAACGGGACGTCTGGGGGTAGGGCCACATAGTGGGCGTGGCCAATAATTTTTTTGCTGCGCTGTGCATGGCAAATGGTTTTGTCCCTCTTTCTCCTTTTCAAATGTTGGGAGGTGTGCAGGGGCAGTAGTGTAACTTGGTCACAAGGGGCCCCTCCTGCAAGGAAATGTTTGGAGGGAGCTTCGCACAAACAGCCCATCCTCCCCTGCTCTCCAAGCCCCCCTGCAACTTCAGGGTCTGCTGTATAGGTAGTTACACCACTGTGCTGCACCTATTGATGCAAGTCACCGAGGAAACCCTGAAGCTACCGCCTTGCCAGGAAGTGACAGTAACTTCAGGGTTCCCTTGCATTATTAGATGCAGCAGCGCCTGATCCAGAAGAATGCACTTTGACACAAGTACTTGAAATGTGCTTTTAGGTGCAACTCACTGTTTGGGAAAAGCTCATGTTGCCCTAATATCTCTTATATCCCCAAAAAACAAAAGCCATTTGTCTATTTTTGATTTGGCTACATGTAAAAAGGAGTGGATCAAGTGCAGGCCCGAATATAATGAAATGCAGAAAAATGTGGATTCAGGCAACTTTTCAAATAAAAGGTCTTCTGAATACGAAATCACTTGACTAACAAAAAGTCATTGTATGCCGTGTTAAAGGACCAGTAGGATGAAAACGTATTGATTTGATTTGACATTGTTTCTGTACTATACACGAGGACTATATGGAGAAGTCCTGTCTTTTATCGAAGTTTGTTTATCAGCTCTGCTGTGTTCATCTTTTGTTCAAACAAAGCCCCACCCAATCTCCTTTGTTCAGTGGAGCCTTACATAATGCATCTTCAGGAACTGCTCTCAGATGCCCTGTTGGCACCACATATTTTAAAACAAAAAAATCAAGCTCTCAATCCTGATTTTATCCTGAATTTGCAAAAGTGCTAAGTAATAGAAAATCACATGTAAATTAATTTGGGGCATGACCGGAAAATGACTGGATATTGTTATAGCATGCCTTTATATGTTTTATCCCCACAGAATATAGTGTCATAAAGCAAATATCTACTAATAACTGCTACAAAAAATGGAGGTGTTTGTGCCACACTTTGCCCAAAATATGTAAGCTCACGTGCAACAACAAGACCCCCTCATTGTATGATAGTGCTACATAAAAACAATCACTGAGAGAAACCAACCAGTTTCTTCTGCAAAATATGATCCATATTGTGGGCACTGCTGGGATATCAGCACAGATTCATAGTTGCTTGTATTATGTCTTTCTTATATTGGGATTTTTGGTACTGTGTTGGGGGCCTCCTTGACTGTATTTTGGATTTTTGTGTATAGCTTACATTGTAACTCTAGGCAGTGTAATTCAGTGGCTACAAAAACAAATAAAGTACTGTCTTGCCTAAACAAGGGCATTAAGTTGAGGGATGAAAACATAAACTTAATTTTGCTTCTTTATAGGTCCCTGGTAAGGCCTCACCTTATAAACATTACTTTATTGTCTTATTTTATTTAACTTTAGAATGAAACATAAGCTACTTCCAAGGTTGCAGTTCTGCCTGTGTTTAGTAAGGACTAGCCAGTGCTAACACAGGGCAGATTTGGGCCCAAATACACAAGTATGTAGGTAGACCACAGCAGATGGGTGACATTACCCACAGGTCCAGGTCTTACTTAGGATATTTTACCTATTTCTGATATCTTCATTTAGCTTGCTCATGTTTTTCCTTCCTCATACATAATCTTTCTTTCTTCTGTGTGTCACTTCCATTTTTTGCTATTATCGTCTCCTATTTCTGCATGTTCCAACACCTTTTCTCCCTCCAGCTACCGCACCCCTCAGCCCCAACCTTAACACCACCCTCACCCCCCACCCCTCCTCGTCTGTTTGACTCACTACTGTAAAACCTCATGTTTGCACACCAGACCTGCCAAGTTTGAAAAAAATATCTGTAGTGTGATGAACTTGATGAACAGGTGTGGCTTATAAATAAAGGTAAAATATAATTCTACTGCTGCAGGTAATTTTAACCCATGGGCCTCTGCTAGTCCCAGTTGTTTGCATATTTTCTACATATGTGGAATATCAACAGATGCATTAATGCTGTACTTGTGCTCTTTACATTCCTCTCACAGCCAATGGTTCTCAGTGTTTGTGGTTAAAATTAAGCAAAATCTACCATTTGCAGATACTTTATTACCCATACTGCCTAGACCTCACCAGAAATGGATTTTCATTTTCAGGGAGATGCACTGTATGTCCTGAATTATCTCAGACAGTGCAGGCAATAGACCATGATTATTTATCAACACTGGGCAACTTTGCACATGAGCAGTATCCCATCGCAACCAATCAGTAATTAACTTTTTCAGCCAGCTGCAGGTTGAAGGATAAATGCAACAAATTGGTTGCCTTGGTTACTGCCCATGGGCAAATTTGCACATTGTTGATAAATGACCGCCTTGTGCACTTTTTAAAGGGAAACTCCACTCAACACACAACTAAAGCTTTCTAAAAAGTAATTTTGAATAATTTCAAGAAACTTTGCAATATACGTGAGTTAAAAAATATGCAGCATTTCATGATATTTAATGTAATAATATGATTTGGCTGATCTGACTGAATACGTTGAGACTTCAAAAAAGTAACAGTAGTTGACTTTCCTCAGTCTGCATCAGTGGCATAACTATAGAGGAAGCAGACCCCGTGGTTGTGCATGGGGGGGGGGGGCAGGGGAAGAACTCTCTTTTCCCCAGCCACTCTCCTAATTACAAGCAGGGGAAGTGGGAGGAAGATACCAGCGGGAGTGGGTGTGGCTGGTTGAGGGGCCTGGTAGGGATCTCTGTGCGCCAGGCCTCTTTCAAGATTTTTTTGCTGGGGGGGCCCAGCACATACTAGTTATACCACTGGCCTGCATCCTCCAAATCCCACAATTCCCTGCTCATGTGATGTCAATAAGGAAAGGAACATCAAAGTGCTATGCATTGTGGAATATGTAGTTCCTGCATGCTGTGGAGAAGTTACAATTGGCAACATCAATGTGTTAGTCCCTCCTCCCCTGCCGGGATTTCAAATGATGCAGACAGAGAAAAACTGGTTTGCAGCTGGATTTCAGCATATAAATATGGTATTTATTCATACTTTTTTGAAGGAACAGATTACAGTGATACCGGTAGGTATATTAGGGGTTTCTGTGTTGTATCGGAATTTTGGTTTCGGAAGTCAGAGTTTCCTTTTAACTCTAGCAAACTGTAGGGCAACAACTTAACTTGCAACAAATATGTATGACAAATTTGAAAGTGGATTGTGTGCAAAGGGGGTGGGAGGCTGGTCCTACAGTTGAGCTAAAGTCACAGAAGTTAGGTCAGACTGGGTGAAGTTCTGTTTAGAATGAAATCATGTAAGAATAATATAAATTACTTTTATTTTTCTGAATTTTTTACATTGGGCCAGCTCACTTCCTTTATGTTGTGATGAGCTACAACACTCAGGGGCAGAATCAAAGTACACCCGAAATGGGTAAAATTCAGATTAGATACTATAATTTCTGATGATCTTTCTGATGATCGGAAATATCACAAATATGGTTTACGAAAAAATTGTAATAGTCACGATAATATAGTATTGGCGATCCGAAAGTCACAAAATTTTCATATCCAAACGATTGTAAATGGCGGGAAAACCTTTCTGACTTTGATCCTTCTGTGCATGTTTTTGGAAGCCTCCCATAGGGCTCAATGGCACTCTGCAGCTCCAACCCGGCCCAAGGAAAGTCTCCCATAGGACTCAATGGCACTCTGTAGCTCCAACCTGGCCCAAGGAAAGTCTCCCATAGGGCTCAATGGTACTCTGTAGCTCCAACCTGGCCCAAGGAAAGTCTCCCATAGGGCTCAATGGCACTCTGTAGCTCCAACCTGGCCCAAGGAAAGTCTCCCATAGGGCTCAATGGCACTCTGCAGCTCCAACCTGGCCCAAGGAAAGTCTCCCATAGGGCTCAATGGCACTCTGCAGCTCCAACCTGGCCCAAGGAAAGTCTCCCATAGGGCTCAATGGCACTCTGCAGCTCCAACCTGGCCCAAGGAAAGTCTCCCATAGGGCTCAATGGCACTCTGCAGCTCCAACCCGGCCCAAGGAAAGTCTCCCATAGGGCTCAATGGCACTCTGCAGCTCCAACCTGGCCCAAGGAAAGCCTCCCATAGGGCTCAATGGCACTCTGCAGCTCCAACCTGGCCCAAGGAAAGTCTCCCATAGGGCTCAATGGCACTCTGCAGCTCCAACCCGGCCCAAGGAAAGTCTCCCATAGGGCTCAATGGCACTCTGCAGCTCCAACCCGGCCCAAGGAAAGTCTCCCATAGGGCTCAATGGCACTCTGCAGCTCCAACCCGGCCCAAGGAAAGTCTCCCATAGGGCTCAATGGCACTCTGCAGCTCCAACCTGGCCCAAGGAAAGTCTCCCATAGGGCTCAATGGCACTCTGCAGCTCCAACCTGGCCCAAGGAAAGTCTCCCATAGGGCTGAATGGCACTCTGCAGCTCCAACCTGGCCCAAGGAAAGTCTCCCATAGGGCTCAATGGCACTCTGCAGCTCCAACCTGGCCCAAGGAAAGTCTCCCATAGGGCTCAATGGCACTCTGCAGCTCCAACCCGGCCCAAGGAAAGTCTCCCATAGGGCTCAATGGCACTCTGCAGCTCCAACCCGGCCCAAGGGAAGTCTCCCATAGGGCTCAATGGCACTCTGCAGCTCCAACCTGGCCCAAGGGAAGTCTCCCATAGGACTCAATGGCACTCTGTAGCTCCAACCTGGCCCAAGGAAAGTCTCCCATAGGGCTCAATGGCACTCTGCAGCTCCAACCCGGCCCAAGGAAAGTCTCCCCTAGGGCTCAATGGCACTCTGCAGCTCCAACCTGGCCCAAGGAAAGTCTCCCATAGGGCTCAATGGCACTCTGCAGCTCCAACCCGGCCCAAGGGAAGTCTCCCATAGGGCTCAATGGCACTCTGCAGCTCCAACCCGGCCCAAGGAAAGTCTCCCATAGGACTCAATGGCACTCTGCAGCTCCAACCCGGCCCAAGGAAAGTCTCCCATAGGGCTCAATGGCACTCTGCAGCTCCAACCTGGCCCAAGGGAAGTCTCCCATAGGGCTCAATGGCACTCTGCAGCTCCAACCTGGCCCAAGGAAAGTCTCCCATAGGGCTCAATGGCACTCTGTAGCTCCAACCTGGCCCAAGGGAAGTCTCCCATAGGACTCAATGGCACTCTGTAGCTCCAACCTGGCCCAAGGAAAGTCTCCCATAGGACTCAATGGCACTCTGTAGCTCCAACCTGGCCCAAGGAAAGTCTCCCATAGGGCTCAATGGCACTCTGCAGCTCCAACCTGGCCCAAGGAAAGTCTCCCACAGGGCTCAATGGCACTCTGCAGCTCCAACCCGGCCCAAGGAAAGCCTCCCATAGGGCTCAATGGCACTCTGTAGCTCCAACCTGGCCCAAGGGAAGTCTCCCATAGGGCTCAATGGCACTCTGCAGCTCCAACCTGGCCCAAGGAAAGTCTCCCATAGGGCTCAATGGCACTCTGCAGCTCCAACCTGGCCCAAGGAAAGTCTCCCATAGGGCTCAATGGCACTCTGTAGCTCCAACCTGGCCCAAGGGAAGTCTCCCATAGGACTCAATGGCACTCTGTAGCTCCAACCTGGCCCAAGGAAAGTCTCCCATAGGACTCAATGGCACTCTGTAGCTCCAACCTGGCCCAAGGAAAGTCTCCCATAGGGCTCAATGGCACTCTGCAGCTCCAACCTGGCCCAAGGAAAGTCTCCCACAGGGCTCAATGGCACTCTGCAGCTCCAACCCGGCCCAAGGAAAGCCTCCCATAGGGCTCAATGGCACTCTGTAGCTCCAACCTGGCCCAAGGGAAGTCTCCCATAGGGCTCAATGGCACTCTGCAGCTCCAACCTGGCCCAAGGAAAGTCTCCCATAGGGCTCAATGGCACTCTGCAGCTCCAACCTGGCCCAAGGAAAGTCACGATGCCGAAGCTTGAATGAATCCGTACTCGGAGCAACAAATACGATTTTGTTGAACACAAATTGTTGCGCAAATTGTCGCAAAGTACGAAAAAGTTGCGCAAATTAACTAAAAAGTCGCAAAAAATATGCACAGTACGAAAACTTAGAAAAAATAATATTTTTTTGTATTCAGAAACAATCGTACTTTGATAAATGTGCCTCAGTATCTGTCAGCAACAATCAGCAATGCAAGCACGTATGAATAAAACCAAGTTTTTTCTTTTTGTTGCTGTCTATTTTTCTGGCAGCATTTATTATACAAGAACGGATTAAAAACTGAAACCAACTGTAGAAGAAGGAAGTGCTAGGGCTATGAAAGAAGGGGGGGAAGGGTGGAGTCAGCCGTTTGGAGTTTTGTCCTTATTGTCCTTACATCATGGGTGTCCATATTTAACCCAGAGACGTCTGTACAAAGAGTACGGGTCCTAGAAGAAAAGGTCTAGGTAAGGAAATCCTAATATATCTCTGATGGTCTATCATGTGACAAATAGGATTTTAACATTTTGGGCTCCCCACTAATTGGTGCGCTAGACTGAGTAATTTATGTTTTTTTATCTGGCCAATCCTTGATCATCAAACAAAGATATGTGAATACCTGAATGCAGGAAGCTGCAAATTTGCACAAGCGTAGTTACTAAGAGTAGCTAATTAAGATTTACTCTCATTATTCTGTCTGCACGAGACTGATCAAAGCTAATTACCTATCGCATCTAACTACATTCTATTGGTTGCACTGCAAGCATCACCGTGCTACCTATTGCATATCCAATTCATATCTTGCACCGTGCACATATTACCAATGGTATGTGTCACTTTAGTCTGCCCCAATCACAAGTGATGTTATCATGGGATAATACTGCATTTTGCACTAATTAGTTAATGGAGGTGCCGAATAAGGGCTAAGATTGGCTATTAGGGAGCCTCTATGCACACAGCTTATAGTAGTAAATCTTGTTTTTATTCAACCAAAACTTGCCACCAAGGAGGGGCCTTGGGTATAAATGCCTCCCATTGGACACCACCCTTCCTACCCAGAGGTCAACCCAAAGGACAGCTGCTCCAAAATGAATGTGCACCTCGTGGACTGTTCATGTGTTTATGTTTAGGTGCCAAACTGTGCTCCTACCCACAGGCCTGCCTTTACATGACCCTTGCCAAGATGGCACCAGAAAATTGACACAGAGTCAGCACAGGAATGCCAAGAAAGCCTGAAAGAAGTTGCCAAAAGTTTTAGTCAGCTTGGGGTTTTTATCGTTGCCCTTATAAAACCTTCTTTCCTTGTCAATGGTTTCCTGGTCTGCAGAGAACAAGGACAAAATATACATAAATTGTTTTTGTAAATCTATTCCCTGATGTTCTGTAGGGGAATATGTTCTAATCAACCCACCTGGCGCCCTGCTTTCAGAGAAATTCCAAGATGTTTGAGTAAACATATCCATGTGTTTCATGCATGCTGTTTATGATGTTTTACAAGTGAAGGAGGTCTGTTTATATGATTATAACATAATAATAATATAACCAATAATAAAAGAACTGTAATGGTATTGGCACACAGGACAATTCTGGCCACTTGGCACTTGGCTCAAATGCTCAGTGCCAAACAATACCATTGACTAATGGGATTTGTCCTGCAAGTTCTTGTGTTTGACAATATCTGCCCAAAAATGTGCCCAAAATAATCCTTACTGTAACTATTGTGTTTATATCTGGATTTTTAAAAAGGCAAAGAAAAAAAAATTGATTTTAGTAAATAAGGTGACCTTAAATGTACAGGTATGAGATCCGTTATCCAAAAACCCATTGTCCAGAAAGCTCCAATTACAGGAAGGCCATCCCCCATAGACTCCAGTTTAATAATTAACATTTTTAAAAAAGAATTCCTATGTATTTGTTATAATAAAACAATACATTGTAGTTGATCCCAACTAAGATATCTAAGAATCTTTATTGGAGGCAAAACAATCCAATCAGGTTTAATTAATGTTTAATGCATAATTTTGTCGCCCAACTTCGGTTTAGCTTCCTATTTCCTGATTCTGTCTATTCTGATTGCCACTTTGTGTTTTGACCCTTGCCTGCCCTTGACTTCGCTCTTTGCTGCCTGTACTGACCCTTTGCTTGTTTCCTGATTACGCCTTGTGGATCTCGACTCTGTGCCTCGTTGCCTGCATGGATTTGACCTCGGCCTGTTCCACCTTCGTCTCCTCTCCCTAACTTCGCTTTAACGCTAGGTTCCCTAGCCTGCCCAGAACATTTGGCCTGGTTATCTCACAATAAGTCCTGGTGGCACCCGAGTAGCGGAGGGCCCCCCCCGGAAGTGAAAGGTGGCTGTTATAGGCTGAAGAGTGAGCTCTGACCGGGATCTTGGCTTTTGTTCTGGGTTACGGTGTTTGACAGCCGAATACCTAACCAAATCCTGGATTCGGCGCATCCCTAATTTTGTTGCTCTTTATGGATAGTTTCTGCTCTTTCTGCTCTCCCCGATATCCCCACCTGCGGGTGGGCGATATCGGGGAGCGTGTAGGCCCTGGGGCCAACCGATCGCATTATATTGGCGGCAATGGGGCAGTCGGTTCGGGGACCACATCAACGAGCCAATGCGGTCCCCAATCCGACTAGATTTTCTAACCTGCCCGATCGAGTTCTGGCCGATTTCAGGCCAGATATTGGTCGGGCAGGCCGTCGGCAGTCCCCATACACGGGCCGATTAGCTGCCGAATTGTTCTAAGGGACCGATATCGGCAGCTAGAATCGGCCTGTGTACGGGGACCTTAAGCTGTGGAGAAGTTGTTACAATTTGTAACATGAGCGTTTTAGTCCCTTCTCCCCCCCCCCTTTTTTTAAAGGCTTATTTTTTTTATTTATAACAATAAAATAAAAAGAATAACAAAGTGAAATAAAAGCAGGTTACATAAGTAGACATGGCTACTTATGTTCAGAGTGGCCCTGATGCATTGGGTTTGGCATGGCCCCAGTTCTAGGTGGTTAGCCTTCTCCCCTCTTTGAAGGAACAGATTACAGTGATAGGTATATTGTGAGTTTCTGTGTTGTGTGGGACTCTTTAACAAATTTTTGAAAGTCGGAGTTCCCTTTAAATGTTATCAATGCAGATTTGTTTTTGTGCTGGTTTTTATGTTCCTTGTTGCTACAGAAAGGAGTGGGAACTATTTTACACCTGACTGCACGCCACAGCAACATTATAATCAACCCAGCTTGCACCCTAGGGCTGATAGGAGTGTATATAATTTAATGAGTTCTACAGTTGTCTCACTTTTACTTCAGCAGGCAGATGTTTAAACATTATAGAAATAAGTCTACACTATGCAGTGCACCCTGTCTAAAGAAGTAGTTTAACTTTGGGGGTATAATTTAAAACTGATGGGTGCTTGGCCGTTGTATCTGGCTGCAAAGTTCCTATTTACTCTACCAGCTGGGCAGCTGTTCTTACAGCAGAAAGGATGGATAATGTAGAGGAAGCAATACAATATATGAGTAACCCTATCTTGGCTAAAACAGGCCATCCCAAGCTAGTGAACAGTAGAACATTGGTCACACTGGACCTTCTCCCCCAGAACTGCCTTTGCTAAGTGGAAGAGAATGGTGAGGGCGTTGTGAAACTACACCTTTCTTGCTATTATGTAAAATAAAAGTAGAGGATGCCTTAGGTTCTTGCAAACAAAAGCAACTTTATTGTGAAATACCACAGGATTATACTCCAACTGAGGTGGTGTTGAAATAAGAGCAGTCAATCACACATAGGCAGTGACACCCTGTGGAGAAGGCCTGGTAGGTTTAAGGTTTACAACAAATGTGGTCTGGATCACGCACAGGCGAAATCAGGACTAAGTTAAATGGGCACCCTGGGCAACCTTTGCACACTCCCCGCCCCCCATCTGTACACAAACATGCATGCGCACGCTGACGAGTGGGAGGAGGGGCTGGTGAGTTCAGGGGACTGCTCAAAGTGTTAGTGTTTTAAATCCTTCAGGGCAGAAATTAGGGGAGTGCAGGCAGAAAAGGTACATGCCCAACACCCCCCCCCCCCCACACACACACACACTGTTGCACATAAAGGCATATGTCTCTGCTGCCTACCCCTAGTTTGAACTTGGCAGAAATCAGCATCTGGGAAATGAATATAACCTAAATCCCTCTTCAGTACTGTGGTCCCTTTACTTAGGCAAGCAGAGCCTAGAAGGGAGATACCTCCATTTATCAATTCTTGTTGGAGCACAGGCTGCTCTTGCTATTCCTCACTGTCTCACATTCCTAGAAGATGCTATTACAAAAGCTAGACCTGTAACTGTCAGATGAAGGAAGTGCCACCAAACACTATATAAAAGTGTGACAGGACGTAATCACCAACCTAAATGAGAACCAAAATGATGTGTCAGAAAATGTGCACTAAGTGGAAAACTTCCTCCACCAAAGCACCTAGTGAGTCAACCTACTCCAGATTGAAACCATTGTATAGCGTATAACTGATGTAACAGTTTATATAAAATTCTGTTACGTAGCTTGACTCACTAGGTGCTTCAGTGGAGGAAGTTTTCCACTTGTCGCTTTCAACTTGTGCACATTCTTTTAGTTCAACTACCTCTTTTTGTTTGATTGGCCAGCTTTCACAAGGCTGAAATCTGAACAGACAATTGTGACCCAAACAGCCCTAAGAAAAACCAAACCATTTAATGGATGCAAGGAAAACCCTAAATGTGTGCTTCCCAATCAACATGTCTGTTGTTCATGGTTTAGGCTACAGTTCCAGTAAAGCAAACCCAAATGTTACAGTGTACAATAACATTATTGACACTTTCTTGCTTACTGCAATAGTGAAACATTTAAACTTCAATAATGACCCCAAGTTCAAGGCATATTTCACACAGAAATAATGCAGAGTGAGAACCAAGCCTGATCGCTCAACATAAATGTCCAATCTCATCAATGCTCTGGTGGCTAAATGGCAGTAAATTCAACCAACAATGCACCAATATAGAGGAAAGCCTTCTGAGCAGAGTAGAGGCTGCTGTACAAGAAACCAACTTCATATTAATATCCTTGTTTTCAGAATAAGATGTGACAGACAGATATATTATATTCCATAAGCATTCTTTCTTTATTTTTGTATTCCAATTGTCTTTTATTGTTGCAAACTTATATATAATACATTATACAGCTATCAACAGTTATTGTACAATCATTAAGAAATGAATATCCTCTATTTTCTTACAGTGTTTGAAAATATTTATGAAAAGGAGCGTCTAGAAAAGAAGATGAACATATTAACCAGGTAAGTAACTGGGAAAGTCCTTTATTATTCTTACAAAAAGTATGTACACTAATGGTAATTGATTATAATTTTTATTATACATGTAGGGGCACATTTACAAAAGCACGAACTCCGAGTGTATTTTCACCGATTTTTTCGTATGTCGCACGACTTTTTCGTACGCCACACGACTTTTTCGGACGTTTGCACGAAAAAATCAAAAAGGTTTTACGGCTGTTTACAATTGTTCGGTACGAAAATTTAGTGACTTTTGGATCGCCAATACGATATTATCGTGACTAATACGATTTTTTCGTAAGCATTTTCGTGATATTTGCGATCTTCCGAAATTTTCGTTTCCAATACGATTTTTTCCCATTCGTGATTCGGATTCGTGCATTAGTAAATGTGCCCCGTAGTTTATTGTGTCCATAAGCATTCATTGTCTTCTTAACTTCAAATCCATTTTTCCAGTCTGCAAATCTATATGTGTCATTTTTATTTTCTTTCTATATTTTTATTTATCATTTTACTGATTTCTCCAGCTTTCAGTTCTTTTTATTTATGTTTAAATTTTTGAAGTGGAAAATACATTTTGGAGTAGAAAAAACGTATATCATATGTGTGACAATGACATATTACAGTGGACAAGTTGTTTTTCCCTAGTGCAAATGGGTGCAAAATTCCTGGGCATCTCACAGTTTAGGCTACATTTTGTATTAGCTGTTCATCCCTGTACCTATATCTGCCTATATCCCTCAGTTCTTGCATGTCACATTACAATATATGCAGAAGGGTTATTTCAGTGACATAGTGGAAACTGAAACAACTGGGGCAAAGTATCAATATAAGGAAATAGTAATTACTAGTCAATTGGGGGAGTGGCATTTCTAAACACTGGGCAATGTTGCAACTGGGCAGTTACTTATAGTGATCAATTATTTTCAGTTTTCTACCAGCAACTGGCTGAAAAAAGCTAATCACTGATTGGTTGCTACAGGTTATTGCTGAGAAGCAAATTTGCCCAGAGTTTGTATATGAGCCCTTACTGTTCTATAGTGAACATCTGATTGGTTGCTCACATGGGTTCATGAGGGAGTAAATGAAGAGGGTGGCTGTAGTAAAAACATGGATTAGCCAGATGCTGCCAAGCATTTTTCAGAGTTTTTGTCAATGTGGTGTGTTGGACGGCTCACGGTTTACCTGCTAGCCACCACAGGCCAGTCATCTCCATAGAGAGCGCCACCTAATGTGAGACGTTCATTACAGAAATGTCCCTACTTATGAATTTTCTCTGCGCCCTCATCTTTTTTTCTTCAGATTACACTGTATTCTTTATGTTTATACTGATATTTCCCAGTATTTCACTGGTCTGGTATTTCTGGCTCAATTCTCCGCTCTACACCCTTTTCTCCCTCTGGCACTCACAACCCCCAAACCCCCGCCTAACTGCCACCTCCCTTTTCCCCATACTTGTAGGTGTATATCCACAGCAGTAACTGATTCATTGCATAATTCCCTGATAAATCAGGTTTATCACTGCCAGCCAACATGTCGCAAAACAAAAAGAGCTGGTATGAATCAGTGTAGCCAAAATGCAATAACTTTAAATGCAATTAAAAAGAACTAGTACAGAGATGAAGATTAAAGGGAAACCATACCCCTGAAAATTCAAACTGGGTAAAATAGATAGTTATAGCCAAAAATGTAATCTATAAGGGTTGGAGTGGGTAGCTGTCTAACATAATGGCATTTGAATCTGACCTGTAGGCTCACAAACTAACTGAACAGTTATGTCCCATGTGCCCCCCCCCTTAATCACTGACTAAGAGGTAAGAGAGTTAAACGCAGAAGTAGTGTTTTGGTTATTATGCTAGACATCTGCTCACTCCAGCCTTTAAAGATTACATTTTTGCCTAACTAACTATATTAGAAATATTTTTTATTTTGCACAGTCTATTCATTTTACCCAGTTTCATTTTTACACTGAACTGTTCCTTTAAATAGAAAATTGTTTCATGTACTAAGGGACAAACCCTGGCTTGTACAATTCACAGTGCTCACACACAAACCAAGGACTCAAATGCATGCTAGGTTACATCAGCCAATGAATGGATAGCGTTCTGTCTTTTATTCCCATACTTCTTCCTGTTATTTTAGAGTAGTGTTATTTCCTGTCAGGTGATCTCTGAGGGAGTACACAGACCATCACGAAAAGATAGCTCTAGGTAAAAAATGTAAAAGAGATGTAAAATAGATCCCTTTAATGATTTACATTACCTGTTGGTTGAGTATTCATTCTGAAGGTATAGTTTTGCTTTAAAGAACAAAAAGTACAGTGCAAAATGTTAAAAGTTTTTATTCATAACTGAAAATGTTGGGTAATTTTTAATAAACTAAAGCAGTGATCCCCAACCAGTGGTTCCCGTACCACATGTTGCTCACCGACCCCTTGGATGTTGCTCCCAGTGGCCTCAAAGCAGGTGCTTATTTTTGAATTCCTTGCTTGCAGGCAGGTTTTAGTTGCATAAAAACCAGATGTGCTGCCAAGCAGAGCCTCCTGTTGGCTGCCAGTCCACATAGGGGCTACCAAATAGCCAATCCCAGCCCTTATTTGGTGCCCCCAGGAACATTTCTCATGCTTGTGTTGCTCCCCAACTCTTTTTACATTTGAGTGTGGCTCACAGATAAGAAAGGTTGGGGACCCCTGAACTAGAGTATCTTTTACATTTTCAAAAAGTCATTTTTTCTCCTTCCAAAGTAGGATTTTAACTAGGGATGCACCGAATCCACTATTTTGGGATTTGGCTGAACCCCGAATCCTTTGTGAAAGATTTGGGCGAATACTGAACTGAATCTGAATCCTAATTTGCAAATGCAAACGAAGACACTGTGCGCGCAGCAAGGGATTTTCAGCTTCCATGTTTATGCGACAAATAAACATGCATTCGGTGTGGATTCGGGCGAATCCAAATCCTGTTAAAAAGGCCAAATCTAAAAATATCCCCTGCTATCTATCTATAATGCCCTCTAACACACTTGTAAAGGGTAATCATGTCCCCTCACCCCAGATATTACAAACCCAACCTTCACAGTCCAACCTCATAGTTTAAATCTTCCATCCATTGGGAGTGTGAACTCTGGATTGGCGGTTCTAGGTGAGGCTGATCTCTCTAACAGCCGGGAGACCAGTTTCACTAGTAGTGGTGGGGAGGAGAGCAGAGCTAGGCCTAAACAGATGGTGGTTATAGGGGATTCGATCATTAGGAAAGTGGACAGGGTAATCTGTCAAGCGGATCGCTTCAACCGGACAGTTTGCTGTCTTCCTGGTGCCAGGGTTCGGCATGTGGTTGATCGGGTTGACACATTATTGGGAGGGGCTGGGCAAGACCCGGCTGTCTTGGTACATATCGGTACTAACGACAAAATGAACGGTAGGTGGGGGACTTTAAAGAGTGAGTTCAGGGATCTAGGCTCTAAGATTAGGCAAAGGTCCTCCAATGTCATTTTTTCGGAAATTTTGCCGGTGCCGCGTGCAAGTTTAGGGAGACAGCGGGAGCTTAGGGAGCTAAATGCGTGGCTAAAGTCTTGGTGTAGGAAGGAAGGGTTTGGGTTCCTAGAGCACTGGGCTGACTTTTCCTTGGGGTACAATCTATACAGCCCTGACGGATTGCACCTCAATGGAAGGGGGTCTGCTGTGCTAGGGGAGAGAATGGTTAAGAGGTTGGAGGAGTGTTTAAACTAGACAAGGGGGGGGTGGGTGAGCTAGAATTCCATGGGAAAATTAGTGTAGACGGGGTAGGGGGACTAGCAAAGGGTTGTGGGGGAGGAGTGAGGGGGGCATATAGTTTATCAGATAAGGAGCTTCCGTTACAAGGAAAGCAGTCTCATAATTGCCTTAGCTCTAATTCTCCCTTAGCTAATGTAAACATCAGAGGGAGAAGTAATAATCTCCGCTGCATGCTGGCTAATGCGCGTAGCTTGTCGGGTAAATTAGGGGAGCTGCAAGCTATTGCATGTATTGAAAATTATGATTTAATAGGTATCACTGAGACCTGGTGGGATGATAAATGCGACTGGGCTGTGAATTTAAATGGGTATACACTTTTTAGGAGGGACAGAGAGATTAAAAAGGGTGGAGGGGTTTGTCTTTACGTAAAGTCAGACTTAAAGCCATGTAATAAAGACATTACCAATGAAAACGTCGAATCTCTTTGGGTAGAAATTTCAGTAGGGCTGAAGGTCACAAAGAAAATGATCATTGGTGTATGTTATAAACCACCCCGTATAGATGAGGGGGATGAGGCCCAGCTATTGTTGCAAATGGAGGAGGCTTCAAAACTGGGTCAAGTTGTTGTTATGGGGGACTTTAATTATCCGGACATTGACTGGAGTAATGGGGTGGCTAAGTCAGAAAAAGCTAGTAGGTTTGTAAATATGCTAAATGACAACTTTTTATTTCAGGCAGTTCAAGAACCCACTAGGAATGACGCTATTTTGGACCTGGTGATTTCTAATAATAATGAACTTATCTCTAACATTTGTGTGGGTGAGCATTTGGGGAACAGTGATCACAACATGGTCTCCTTTGAGATAATGCTGCAGAGACAGCGCTATAAGGGAGTAACTAAAACACTCAATTTTAGACGTGCAGACTTTGCCAGTATAAGGGCATCTCTGCAATGTGTCAACTGGGAAAGGCTTTTCATGGGGTTAGACACAGAAGGAAAATGGAACATCTTTAAAACATTGCTTTGTAGGTATACGCAACAGTATATCCCCCTAGTAAGCAAGGAGAGGCATCGCAAAGCAAAACCTTTATGGCTGAATAAAAGTGTTATTGTCGAGGTTGGTAAGAAAAAACGTGCTTTTAGGGCATTCAAGTTAGCTGGGACAGCAGAAACTTTCATCAGGTACAAGGAAGCAAATAAAGCATGCAAAAAAGCTATCAGGCAAGCTAAAATAGAGATGGAAAGGGATATTGCTGCTAGGAGTAAAAAGAATCCAAAATTATTTTTTAATTATGTGAATAGTAAAAAAATGAAGCAAGAAGGGGTGGGAACTTTATTATCACGGGGGGGTACGTTGGTTGATGAGAACGGGGAAAAAGCTGAAATTTTGAACTCTTATTTTTCATCTGTCTATACATCTGAGGAGCCAGATAATGAAGGCTTCCCTTGTAATATGCCCAGTTCTAGTAATTTAGCTACTGACGCATGGGTCACTCGGGAGGAAATTCAAAAGAGACTTGAACATGTAAAGGTAAACAAAGGTCCAGGGCCGGATGGGATTCATCCCAGGGTATTAAATGAGCTGAGCGCTGTGATTGCCAAACCTCTTCACTTAATTTTTCAGGATTCATTGAGGTCTGGCATGGTGCCGAGAGACTGGCGGATTGCTAATGTGGTGCCGTTATTTAAAAAGGGATCCCGTTCTCAGCCTGAAAACTATAGGCCTGTTAGTCTGACATCAGTAGTAGGAAAACTTTTGGAAGGGGTAATAAGGGATAGGGTACTTGAATACATTGCAGTTCACAATACTATTAGTTTGTGCCAGCATGGTTTTATGCGTAACAGATCTTGCCAGACTAATTTAGTTGCCTTTTATGAGGAGGTGAGTAGGAACCTTGATGCTGGAATGGCAGTTGATGTCATCTACTTGGACTTTGCTAAAGCGTTTGATACAGTACCTCACAGAAGGTTAATGATCAAATTAAGGAATATTGGCCTAGAACATAATATTTGTAATTGGATAGAGAACTGGCTGAAGGATAGAGTACAAAGAGTGGTTGTAAATGGAACATTTTCTAATTGGACCAGTGTGGTTAGTGGAGTACCGCAGGGGTCAGTCCTTGGGCCTTTGCTGTTTAACTTGTTTATTAATGACCTGGAGGTGGGCATAGACAGTATTGTTTCTATTTTTGCTGATGACACTAAATTGTGCAAAACTATAAGTTCCATGCAGGATGCTGCCGCTTTGCAGAGCGATTTGACAAAATTAGATAACTGGGCAGCAAACTGGAAAATGAGGTTCAATGTTGATAAGTGCAAAGTTATGCACTTTGGTAGAAATAATATAAACGCAAACTATCTACTGAATGGTAGTGTGTTGGGGGTTTCCTTAATGGAGAAGGATCTAGGGGTTTTTGTTGATAACAAGTTGTCTAATTCCAGGCAGTGTCATTCTGTGGCTACTAAAGCAAATAAAGTGCTGTCTTGTATAAAAAAGGGCATTGACTCAAGGGATGAGAACATAATTTTGCCCCTTTATAGGTCCCTGGTAAGGCCTCACCTTGAGTATGCAGTGCAGTTTTGGGCTCCAGTCCTTAAGAAGGATATTAATGAGCTGGAGAGAGTGCAGAGACGTGCAACTAAACTGGTTAAGGGGATGGAAGATTTAAACTATGAGGTTAGACTGTCGAGGTTGGGGTTGTTTTCTCTGGAAAAGAGGCGCTTGCGAGGGGACATGATTACTCTGTACAAGTACATTAGAGGGGATTATAGGCAGTTGGGGGATGTTCTTTTTTCCCATAAAAACAATCAACGCACCAGAGGTCACCCCTTTAGATTAGAGGAACGGAGCTTCCATTTGAAGCAGCGTAGGTGGTTTTTCACGGTGAGGGCAGTGAGGTTATGGAATGCCCTTCCTAGTGATGTGGTAATGGCAGATTCTGTTAATGCCTTTAAGAGGGGCCTGGATGAGTTCTTGATCAATCAGAATATCCAAGGCTATTGTGATACTAATATCTACAGTTAGTACTAGTGGTTGTATTTATAGTTTATGTATGTGAGTATAGATTGGTAGGTGTGGGTTAGGTGTGCTGGGTTTACTTGGATGGGTTGAACTTGATGGACACAGGTCTTTTTTCAACCCTATGTAACTAACTACTATGTAACTAACTACTATCCCCTTTACCAGTTTAAGTTGCAGTCTCTGCACTCTCTCCAGCTCATTAATATCCTTCTTAAGGACTGGAGCCCAAAACTGCACTGCATACTCAGGGTGAGGCCTTACCAGGGACCTATAAAGGGGCATAATCATCCTTTTGTTAATGTCCTTTGTTATGAAAGACAGCACTTTATTTAGTAGCCACTTAAGGAGGCCATACGCGTAATAGCAATTCCGATCTTTTGTGCGGCCATTGGTCAGGGCTGAATCGTCAGATATGGAGGTAGAAACAATAGAAATTCTACCTCCACCTGCCGATCCAGCCCTGAACGTAGATTTTGCTTGGGTGCCTTCAATGGTGCCCGATTAAAATCTTTTAACCTGCCCGATCGACATGTCGACCAATATCCGCAGCCTTTTGCGGTATCGGTCGCCTCAAGGAGCCGCCACACGCACAACGAATATCATACGAATTAAGATTTCGTACGATATTATCAGTGTGTGTATGGCTGGATTTAGTAATACTGCCTAGAGTACTAGAGTAGAGTATTACTAGAGTAATACTACCTAGAGTTACACAACTTTATCTAAAAAAATCCCCAAATCCTTCTGAATTAAAATGATACTGGCACTAAAAAATTACTCTTTAAAATATTAATGCTCATGATCTTTTTTTCGCTGATAGTGCTGCTTTTGTAAGTAATTGTTACTTGGAGTCCCTAAACCTGACTGTTTTGCCAACCCGACTGTCCCTTCTCAGCCTGTTAGTTATAGCTTCTAATGCTAACAGCCTACTGCTGCACAAATATGGCCGCCCCCTCATAGAGGAACATGGGGATCAGATAGGTATTGTAAAAGCATCAGGCAAAAAATGAGCCCTCCTGTTTGCTCTAAACAGCTGAAACATGCTCTGCTCTTACAAACCTAGGCAGAGGTTCCAGTTGGGCCATGGCTTGCTGAAAAGGGCCCAAAAGGGCTACAATTATAAATCTGAATTAACATATATATCTCATATAAATGTGTAACAGACAAATAACTCTAACTTTCACCCATTGATAAATATGTTTATAAAAATCCCAAAGAAATGAATAGAACATGGGTGAGTTTTGATAAATCTGCCCAATAGTGTTAAGAAGGTGGTGCACCCATCCCCCACTTTACCGTGTTTTTTTCATGTACTCTTTTTTTATTAAAATGTTTAAAGAACTATAGTACACTGCATGTATCCCTGACACAAATAGGAACTATCAGTTATTGTTAGGTTATGTTTTTAGTTTAAAAACTCTTATACTGACAAAAATACTTCTTTTGAATGTATTATACATAGAAGGAAATAGAAATAAGATACTGAAAAGTGGGAAACTGCCAAGGTTTTTGGATTAAAACTGTAGGCTTAATCAGTGTTTTATGAGGGAGGAGTGCAAGTAACTGGGACTTGTTATCCGCAACAATAACAGGCGCTAATAACTGTTCCCAGTTTCATGTTGTTACAAGAGCAGTAAACTGAAAACCAGTTACTCCATTAATTGTCACCACCCTATAATTATTACAGCCCTTCTCATGATGTTTTGATATCCACCCTATATGCTAAGAATTCATTTACAAAAGTTACATGAATAATAACCTCTCATTAAGGTCATATTGCCTAGTACCGTAAGCATTTTCAGAATTGATATATGGATTTTGCAGTGGGCTTTATCATTTAGGGTGCATTTACCTTCCACTGTTACATCTTGTTTTTCCTTTCGGGAACATCACACTTTGCACTAGAGCTAGTAGCTAGCGGCAGCTAGAAGTTTGAAGTAAAAGCTAAAAGATCAGCATTTTGGCCAGTGTTTATGGATAAAGCAATTGACTCCCCAACACAATGGGCCAGATTTGATTTGATGAGAAAGGCTTATCTCCTAATTCCAGTTTGCCAATTGAGCCATATTCAATTTAATGAGAAAAACGTCTCATTGTTTATTACATTTTCAAATGAAAACTTTAGTCTGTGGGGAAAACTGCAACTGACTTAGGAGAAAAGTAAGTTGTCCTCAAATTAAAGGAATACTGTCAAGGAAAAACATGTTTTTTATGAAACGCGCCAGTTAATAGAGCTTCTCCAATATAATATTGCATTGAAATCTGTTTTTCTAAAACAAATTTTTTTATATTTTATTTTGAAATTTGACATGGGGCTAGACAAGTTTTTAATTTCCCCTGTGCCCTCAGTCATGTGACTTGTGCTCTGATAAACTTCAGTGACACTTTACTGCGGCACTGCAAGTTGGAGTGATATCCCCCCCCCTTCCTTTCCTTCCCAGCAGCCATTCAGCAAAGCAATTGGAAGGTAGCAATGTAACAGCTCCCTAACAACCTGCATTGCTAAAAATGCTCCCTATGAGAATGGCACTCAATAGTAAAAAATCAATGTCCATCTCATGACTCCTCCAGTTACATGGGAGTAGGAGAAACAATAAGTTACCTGAAAGCAGTTCTAATGTGTAGCGCTGGCTCCTTCTGAAAGCTCAGACTCAGGCACAATGCACTGAGATGGCGCCTACACACCAATATTACAACTAAAAAAATACATTTGTTGGTTCAAGAATACAATTTTAAATGGTATAATCAATTATTTGCAATGTGAACAATGTAATATAGTAATAAAATCTATACCAAAAGAATAATGATAGAATCCCTTTAACTAACATCACTAACATTTGGTGCCATGCACTTTGCCTTACTCAGGGAGTCTATAACTCCAGTTGCTCTCATACTACTCTCTTATGCTTATGTATCATATCAGCTAACCATTGCTTTAGTAAGCTGATTGGGCACCCTAGGCAGCCATCTCGCCTCCTCCCATCACCCCGCTTTCTCACGTTTATGAACAAACAGCCACATGCAAGATGACATTGTGATGGGGGGAGCGCACTTTGTCAAGTGGCGCACGAAAGCCTACCTGCCCCTACTGTTGGCAGACATGCGTACAAAGGAGTGCCCGTGCCTGTCTACCCACACCAGGCTCACAATCATTTAGTGGCTATAGAGAAACCGGTCCCGTGGTCTGGGCCCCCCACGATCGCAGGGTATGTCCCCCATTTAGAATTATATATAATGCTGTAAGTGGTTATTTGGGCAGATGGCCCAAGTGTATAGTTTGTTCTCTCTGATTATGTATCACAAGAGAACTTTGCACAACATTCTGCATACTAGGCAGCTATCATTGCCCATATGGACAAAATAAGAGGCTCAGTTATTTTGTGAAAGACCCCTACTACAGTAATGTAATTAAGAATGGGGGTAGTTTATGTGCTAGAGTTTGCACTTACAGAGGGAAGAAGTACTGTAGATCTTATGAATCTATAGTTTGTACAAGTAACATTTAGAAGTATTAAGTAACATATTTCATATTTCTCTCAAAGCAAATAAACGCAGCAGTGTGTCACTGTTTTCACACCACAAGATAACATACACACCCTTTTTCTAACAGGCAGACTCATACACCCTACCTCTGCTACCAAGGTTTAATATGGCAATGTGTATGCGGGTTAGGGTGTGGGTCCTTTCGGCTCCCACCCAGAAGCCATGTCCCCACCTCACCAATCTTCATCTCCTCCCTTAAAGCAATTCCAACTCACTCCAAGCGGTTTTGGAACTGGTTGAACAGGTCAGGGGAAGAAAGACAACGAGGAAAAAAAAGTACATTGGTGGATCCTCCCACCACCGTTATTTCACAACCTGTTCCTTTAGTGCAGGCACTTGAGACTTCATCAATGCTCATCCAGGACCAGAAAGGTCAATTCCTGGAGTTGGGGGAGCTAGCTGCAGCCCTCCAGCTGTTGGGCTACAACTAATAATATCTTTGAGTGGCCAGGCTCAATAACAACTTCTTGAAGATAATGGCTTTCCTGTCTCAATGACCTTATTTTATTCTGGATGAAGATTCGCTATTCATTTACTGACATAACTGGAAAATACAATCTAGATTTACCAGAGCATGAGAACAGCCTTTGGGCTTATTAGAAGGAAAGAGGTCAGTACCATCTCAGACTATCAACCGGCATTTCCCAAATTCTTTTTTTTTTTTTTTTTTGGCAAGACTGGATTTTTATGAAATCTCCTATTGACTGGAAGAAAAACTGAGCTAAGAACCAACGGAACATTCATTATACGTTAGGATATAACGATACCAGAACATATTTCAAAGTATTTTTCCAATTTTATTCCTAAATATTAGGAATTGATATCACACCTTCATATCATCCTGAATATAATCAAGGAAACTATTCTTGCTTTTTTTCCCCCTGAAATAGTTACATAACTGGGGATAATAAAAAAAAGACTTTGCCACATTCATAGGAGACTTATCTTTCAGAGCACCAGGAACAGGAATTATCTGAAAATATTATAAATTCTATATAAAATATTATTTCAATTTACAACTAACCTGTACTGAACATAATAAAGGAAAATACATTATATTATGGATAATTTATCGGCTTCTGGAACAGTATTTGCCTAACTCTACCTCATACTGGACCCGAAGTAACTTATCTCTTGGACCTTGTTTTTGGATAATTGGTTATTTTGCATGTTGTTTTCTAATCCTCAGTGGGTTTAAAGCAGAGGGCATAATAGCTGGAATGCTACTAAACATAGCTGTATGTCACTCTAACTTTAACTGATATAGGTAAAATATGTAACTATACAAGACAAAGCAAATAGTGCACTTTATAGGCCTATCTACTACCCCGATATCCAGAACAGATAGAGCTTGGAGTTGTGTAAAAGAGCACACCGTTACTGTGGCGGATACCTGAGAAGTTAAACTGATAGAAGATGCCTAGGGCATTTCTGGTGAAGAAAACATTTTTGGACTCAGCAAAGAAGAAGTGGGGAGAGGTGCCTGATGAGGACAGAGGAGATGTATATGTGCCAGGTGAATAAATCCTTGTATGTCGTTGTGTATTCATCTGTTTATAGCTATTCAGCTATCAATGGATTTTTCCTGGCTATTATAGTTTCATATCCTGAAACGGAGATATGTCGTTTGTTATTGTGCATACATCCTACAAATGTGTCTTTGAAAATATCATACTAGACAATGGTATAATAGGATGGTTACAGGCACAACATGCTAAAAAAATCCCTAGTTAGAAAGATTCAGTTCTAAGAACTTTGTTCATCCCTTAGTAGCTGAAGTCTTATAATATCCTATTATAGGTAATAATGTCTTGTTTTTTTAGGCTACTAGAAGTCAGGTCCTAAACCCTGAGTTGTTAATATACTTTAGCAATTTAACATGCCCATTCACTGGGAAAATAATTTCATTCTAGTCATAAATAAATAAATACATTTAGTATATTGTCTTTGTGGATAATAAAATATTTAACTTTCTGTTCTGCAGTTCTCCTGTTTGACATTTAAACTGTTATCTGGTTGCTAGGGTCCTAGTTACACTAGGAACCAGGCAGAATTTGAAGATGACTAGGGGCTAAATAGAATGATTACTATTAAAATGCAGATACTGATCTAAGGGCTAAATAGAAAAGATAACTTTCAAAAACTGAAAACACCAATCTAGCCCCAGCATTTTCTGGTTTCTGGTTTTTAGGGGCATCTGTAACCATCACAGCCAATAATATTTTGGAGAAGGAGAAGCAAAATAGAAACAATAATTCAGAAATCACAAAAACGTAAACATATGATACTTAACAGAGATGGAGGTCATTGCAAACCTTTAGTTTGAAAAGAGAATTAAATATAGGTATGGCGTCCATTATCCAGAAAACTCCGAATTATGGGAAGGCCATCTCCAATAGACTTCATTTTAAACAAATAAATCAAGTTTTTCCCTTTAACTCTGTAATAATGAAACAGTACTTTGTACGGGTATGGGATCCGTTATCCGGAAACCCGTTATCCACAAAGTTCCAAATTACGGAAAGGCTATCTCCCATAGACTCATTATAAGTAAATAATTAAATTTTTTAAAAATGGTTTCCTTTTTCTCTGTAATAATAAAACCTTGTACTTGATCCCAACTAAGATATAATTAATCCTTATTGGAGGCAAAACAATCCTATTGGGTTTAATGTTTAAATAATTTTTTAGGAGACTAAAGGTACATAGATCCAAATTATGGAAAGATCCCTTATCTGGAAAACCCCAGGTCCCATACCTGTACTTCATCTAAACTAAGCTTAATGAATCCATATTGGTGGCAAAACAATCTTATTTGGTTTATTTAATGTTTACATTATTTTTTAGTATGGAAGTCCAAGTTACAGAAAGATCCTTTAACCAGAAAACCCAAGGTCCCGAGTATTCTAGATAACAGGTTCTGTACCTGTATTAAATGATGCCTACATAATGCATGAAAAGGAACATTCATTTTGTATACTAACTAAGCAGCATTTATGTGCACTTCCTCATTCCCAGAAAATACTTTAAATTCCATATTACATGCTTAAAGGACAAGTCAACCCATTTCTTAGGTTCATAGATTATCTAGGTTCACATCATGTAAAGTTTAGTGCAAAATACATTTCCTAATGGGTGGGAAGTTTTATTCACTACCCCAAGCTGGTAAAGCCAGTGATTCGGCTTGGAATCTGCTGTAGACAAATTGAAATGTTGCTCAATGATTTCTTAAATAACTGACTGGATTCCCAGATGTATTTCCCTGCTTCTTAACTAGTGATGTCTTGTTTCACTTAATGGAAGATTCTCGAAACTGCGAAAAAGTCTCAACATGGCTACCAAGCGACTTTTTTGATACGACCATGCCCTTTTTTTACGCAAAGCGTCTTTTTAGACACAACCACAAATTTTTGCTGATGGCGAAATATGGAATTTCGCTGCAAATCCATGCAGTAGGAAGTAAAAAAAATCACTGCTGGGCCCTTCCAACCTTTGGAATGAAAGATCTTCAGGGGTTCCCTTCTCTAGGGTTTGGAAGCTAATTTGCTGGGATCCCTAAAATCTGCATGTATCAATTCACAATTTTTGGATCTGGACAAAAATCACACCATCTACAGAATATTTTGCTGAATACCGGACCAAACATAATCCAAATGCTTATTGCATATTTAGATCTGTGCTCTGAACTCTCACAACTTTGGATTCATTTCTGCAGTAAGAATTCTTTCGGTATTTGGCAGAATCTACAACATTACATTACATTACATTAACATTTATTTATAAAGCGCCAACATATTCCGCAGCGCTGTACAATAAGTGGGTTACATACATTGGACATACAGAGTGACATATAAAGCAATCAGTTACCGATACAAGAGGTGAAGAGGGCCCTGCCCAAAAGAGCTTACAATCTACAACCAGTTTCTGGATCTAGTACATCTATACTATGGACCCATTACACCACTTAGACGGCAGAGGTGTGGGATCAAGAGCTTAGGGGCAGATTTTACTGGTAAAAATATATACTCATGGTTCATATATACAGTTTTTGGATTCATTCCAGTCCAGTTTGTTCAAAATTCTTAAGTCAGGATTAGTGATGAGTGAATCTGTGCTGTTTCGCTTCACCGGAAAATTCGCAAATCTGTCAAAAGATTTGTGAAATGGTGAAAAATTCGCAAAACGCCGAATCGTTTCGCATCTAAAAAAAGTAAACATTTTTTTTAGACGTGCATCATTTTTTTTACGCAGGTGACAACTTTTTGTTGCACGGTGAATCCATTTCTGGCAAAAAAATTCGCCCATCACTAGTCAGGATAATTTTCCTAGAAATTGTCAATGAAAACTGTTAGTTTTGATCGTTTGAAAACATAAACAACAATAACAATTAACATAATAACAATTTCATAACTTCTTCAGTTTCTAGAAAATAAGCCACTTCCTTTGTAGTTACGTTGTGTTTTCTGTGTCAAGTCTCAAAAAGATGAGATAGCAACTGACTGCAGTGTTGGTACTGTACATAGTGTCCTCGCTTTACTGCCTCTTCATGTGAATCAGGTTAAACCTCTGGGTCCATCTAGTGGAACATAAAAAGTTAATCTGAACAACATTAATGGAAAAACCAATCCTGTGAATCTGCATATTATAACAAAGACAGATGGGAGATCATTGTTCAATATTACTCATTTTAATGCCTAATTTTGTCATTTTTGTGCACGTGATTTTTTTTTACTGTGATTTGTGACCTACTGTGAGCAACCCACTTGAGATTTTTCATATATATGCAAATAATCATGGGAAAAGTCAAGGTCATGATTAATGGTCACCAGTTTAATTTGTTATTGCAGTTAACTATGCTGGTTAACGTCAAAATCTGATCTCACTGATCAAGTATTACATGTTGTTATTACATGGCACATTAATACGAATATGTGTGACTGCTCTGAAACTTCAAACAGAGCTGTTATATTACTGTAAGCATGCAATAGGGTCCAGGCATGTACACCAACACACAGCTCAGCTACATCCTTAATATACAAATCTAATCCCTCTCTTGTTCCACAGTGGGCCTAGGATACGTGCTTCAGCAGAAGGCAGAGCCCGAGTTAGACAATGAGGAGGCTCTTGACCTGTCACTTCATCACCTCCGCTGTGTGTCAAATTCCCCTTCATGCCAAGTGACAGAAGGAAGGCAAGAACAAGCACCAGGAACCCAAGACAAAGTTCCTATGATTCAGGTGGGAGGGGGATAGAATGATAGAAAATGTTTTAAAACTCCATTCATTACTGTAATTGGTCTACTTCATAGGTCTGTTAATTAGCTGACAGTTTCTGTGGTCAAAAACATCATTGCTGAAAAGCAAGATTCTCTTTCTAATAACAATTACATTCACACCTAACTAGAAAAGCATTAAACAGTTAGTTACTTAAGGTGGCCATACACGTTAAGATCCGCTCGCTTGGTGAGGCCGACAAGTGAGAAGATCTTCTCCCGATATCCCCACCTACGGGTGGGCAATATCGGGCAAATGTAGGCTATTTCGCTTGTTTGGACCTGGGGTCAAACAATCAAATTATAACGGTGGCAATGGGCACAGTCAGTTCAGGGACCAGATCAACGAGCCGATGCGGACCTAAATATTTGAACCTGCCTGATCGATATCTGGCCAATTTCAGGCCAGATATCGGTAGGGCAGGCCTGTTGTTCCTGCCCCTAAACGGGCCGATAAGCTGCCGAATCGGTCCAAGGGACTGATATCGGCAGCTACAATTGGCTCGTGTATGGCCACCTTTGCTCACCTTGCAGGAGATACCAATATCTGCCATGTATTTCTTCCATAAAGACAATGGGAAGTGCCATGAAGCCTCCTACAATGTTTATTACTATATGGAAATGTGCATCAATGTGTTTTTGAGCAATAAATGTGGGTTTGAGGTGACTAGCAGCACCTAGGGGCAGATTTATCAAAGTGAATGGGCTCAATGCAGCACAATTCCCCCACTCGCTATTCAAGGAAAACTAAACCCTGAACAATAGTTACATAGTTACATAGTTACATAGGGTTGAAAAAAGACCATTGTCCATCAAGTTCAACCCATCCGAGTAAACCCAGCACACAACCTATACTAACCAATCTATACACTCACATACATAAACTATATATACAACCAGTAATACTAACTGTAGATATTAGTATCACAATAGCCTTGGATATTCTGCTTGTTCAAAAACTCATCCAGGCCCCTCTTAAAGGCATTAACAGAGTCTGCCATTACCACATCACTAGGAAGGGCATTCCACAGCCTCACTGCCCTCACCGTGAAAAACCACCTACAATGTAAAACAGCACATATGTAAAACCCTGCTTCATCTAAATAAACCATTTTCATAAAATATATTTTTGTAGTATGTGCCATTGGCTATTCCTAAATAGAATATTTCCATTTTAAGAATTAAGGGCACACAAACAAGCCAAAGCACACATACATGCTAGGCCACATCAGCCAATGAATGGTCAGAATTCTGCCTTTTGCTTCCACACTTCTTCCTGTTACCGTTAGAGCTGCATCATTTTGGTCATATGATCTCTGAGGTTGCACAAAATGGTGGCTCATATTCTTTAATAGGTCACTGTCGGTTAAGTATTCATTCTACATGGGATAGTTTTCCTTTCATTCCTACAGGATTTTTAGAGGTATTTTTATCAGTGGGTAAAAGTTCACCATTTTATAGGCCTCTAAAATTCCAAAAGGAATGAATTGAGAGTGGGGAAATTTTAGTGTGGTGAGCTCTAATTTCACACTTTGCTAAATTGGCCCCTTAGTATGGATGCCAATAGCAAGTAATCTGTAGCTGGAAATGGACATAAGGATCGCCTCTACCTCAGATGCTGTGTGGCTTCTTATTATTGTGCCATAATGCTCTTGCAAAAAGCTAACAGGTGGCACAGTTGTGAAAGGTTCATGGCAAGATCCCGGAGAGTCAGACAGACGTAGCCACTACTGAATTTGCTAAAAGCCCCTGCAGTGATATCATAAAACTATGTCGGCATAAGCAGGTATGTCAGGCACTTCCTTCAGCTTTTATCCCCTGGAATGAGTTACATGTTTAGAGACAGACGTAGAACACTGCTGGCAAGTAATCTGCCTTGGGCAGTGTCAGGAAAAATATTCTTCCCCAGGAATCAGGAGGCAAATGGTATCCACAGTTCCTCCCCAGTAACATTTTCTCTCTAATGCTTCTGTTTACTCCCACATGTATGTAAACAAACCAGAATCACTATTATTGTTTTGGGCTGCTTGTTTTGGTATGTCACTTTTGCTTACTTTTCAGGCATCTATTAGTATGTATAGTTCATTGTTTTTTCTGTCTCTCGCAGGGCGAGCAAAGATTACTCTTTCACTGTGCTTTGTGTGAAAAGAGCTTCTCATTTCAACGCATGCTGAACCGCCACATGAAGTGCCACAGTGAGGTCAAGAGGCATCGGTGTGAGCATTGTGGGAAAGGTTTCAACGACACGTTTGACCTGAAGAGGCATGTACGCACCCATACAGGTGAGGGGACTGCAAAGGGGAAAGGATTCAGAAAAAGGAAACTAAATGTCAGATATCTAAATTAGAATGGTGCTGGGCCCTTCCTCTGTCTTTAAGACTGTATACCAGGGATCCCCAACCTTTCTTATTCATGAGCCACAGCCAAATTTAAAAAGACTTGGAGAGCAACACAAGCACCATAAAAGTTCATGTGCAAATAAGGGCGAACATTGGCTATTAGGGGCCTCTATGCACCCTATCAGCTTACAGGGGGCTTTATTTGGTAGTAAGTCTTGTTTTTATTCAACCAAAACTTGCCCCCAAGTCAGGAATTCAAAAATAACTCCCTGGTTTGGGGGCACTGAGAGCAACATCCAAGGGGTTGGGGAGCAACATGTTGCCCCTGAGCCACTGGTTGGGGATCACTGCTGTATACAATGCCAGCAATAAAAGAACAAAAAGTACTCAGATATGTACGTAGAGTTAAAGGGGTTCTTCACCTTTAAATTAACTTTTAGCATGTTGTAGAGAGTACTATTCTGAGACAATTTGCAACTGATCTTCATCTTTTAATATTTTGAACGAATTAAGCTTTTCATTCAGCAACTCTACAGTTTGGAATTTTTTGGTCCAAATTACCCAAGCAACCATGCAGTGGTTTGAATAAGAAATTGGAATATGAATAGGAGAGGGTCTGAATAGAAAGATAGAAAGAAACAATGAAATTGTAGCCTCAAAGAGGATCAGATTTTTGGTTGCTGGAGAGGATCAGTGACCCCCATTTGAAAGTTGGAAAGAGTCAGAAGAGAAAAAATAAAGACCAACTAAAAAGTTGCTAAGAACTGGCCATTGTGAAGTGCCTTGTTTTTGTACAGACACACACTCTGCAGTATGCGTATCACATTAGCCATATATAAAAGTAATATAAAAGCAACGTACATATGAAGATTATATTGATACTTTATGCAGACACAGCATTCCATGCAATGCAATTAGATGGAGTTAAGCGGCTCCAACCACTGCATTAAAGGAGAAGGAAAGGCTAAATCACTAGGGGTGGCAAATGTTAGCACCCCCGACCCCCCAGTGATTGTAATCGCTTACCTGAAAACTGCACCAGCTCAGGGTAAATGCAGGTGAGCAAACCTCTTCCTTCCTTCTCCTTTTGCAGCGATCCTGGGGCTGGCGCATACAACTGAGCCATAAAATCAGCTTTTTTTAATTAAAGTTTGGCTTTTCACTCTACTGCTGATGCACAAAGACCAAAGAAGAAAGAGGAATGCTCACTTGCATACACCCCGGCTGGGTTTCCAGTAAATGATTACAATAACTGGGGAGAGCCTAACATTTTGGCACCCACCAGTGATTGTAACTTTCCTTCTTCTTTGAGCACAGACAGAGGTCACTTGCTGGAATGACTATGAATTAAAGGGATCAATATATAACTGGGCAAGACAACCAAGCTGCCCATCCGTTTTGCTCAGCATGCAGTCGCAATAAAGGCAATGCAACTTCCAGCTGTGTTTGGCCCTTACCTGCCGCACAGTGAGTACAATCTAATAGGAAATACAGGGCTGTGTTAACTTATGCATTCCCCTCCAGTGGAACACATGAAAACTCCACCGCAAGCAAATACTCATGTGAAAGAGCCCGAGACTTTTATTGGTTGCTGTGTGTTACTGAACCTGAGCAAACTTCACCAAAAGAAGCCAATAAATCTCTTTTGCAGACTGGGGGTGCATAAATGTCCCAACAGGCCATTCTAAAATAACCTGCTTGAACCTGGCAAATTATTGCTTTGCAAACAGTCTGGTTGTTTCTCCTATTGATATGTACAAAATAAGTCGTAAATAGGTGCCAAGTCTATAAGACTTTAGGCCTTTGATTTCACGAATTGTGGTTCTTAATTGTGGATTATGCTATTTACACGAAAACTTAAAAAACTACGCCACCTAAAAGCCAATGGGAGCCGTCCTAGGCAGTTTGTAACAATCTTTATTTCCTTTGTGGTGTTACAGGTTTTCTGGTGTTTATTCATTTGTAAGTGCATGAAAATTGTTATGAAAACAAAAAAATTCAAGGTTTTTTTGTTCTTGTCATTTTCATTCCACATTTTTATTTATCCGTGCTTCTAAAATTCCCAAAGGGATCAATAAAGAGTGGGGGGATTTTTCTGTGGTGATTCCTAATTTCACACTTGGATAAATCTGCACCTTAGAGCAGACTTAGAGCTGGGTGGTGCCTAACATTTAGTGCTCCCAGTGATGGAACCATTTCTTCTCCTTCAAGATAGGTCTGTTTAGTGAAATGTCCTGCTGCAATAGGCTATCGCAGTGCTCTCCACTGTTACCTGTAGTGGGCCAATTAATTGTAGACCACTATTTGTGGGTCACAAACCCAGCTCACAGACTAATTTGAGGAAAACTAGAAAACTCAAATTTATAGGTACCAAAATTAGTAGCTGTATCTGTTATTTGTATTATATGAGTGAGTAAAAGCATCCATGAGGTTATTTCAATCAAAGACTGAAACCAAGAGTGAAACAGTAGCCTCCAGTTGTAAAAGAGTCATGAAAAGTTATAGTAGGCTCCCTTAGTAAGAATATAAATCCATACTAAATATTTTTATTTTTTGAATCCATAGTCAGTAAAATCTCCCTTTAAAATGAGATGCAAACCCCTCCCTCAGCTGTTTCCAGACAATGTGAAGAGGACAATGTTGGTAAGAGTGTGTATCAAGTGATTGGGTTAGTGTGACATAAATATCCTTTTATATAAAAGAAAGTATATTTATAACAGTGTTAGACCTCTCTGTCTGCCATTATCATCTGTCAGCTACTTAGACTAAGGGAAGCAATGTCCATCTTCTAGCCCCAAGGGCCTTCAGCAAACTATAGGTGAGACTATTTACAAATAAATGTAAAACAACAGAAGCGCCCTAAACAAATTCCTCCTCCATAGGTGTTCGCCCATACAAATGCCACCTCTGTGAAAAAGCCTTTACGCAACGTTGCTCACTGGAGTCACACCTAAAGAAGATCCATGGCGTGCAGCAGAATTATGCCTATAAGGAACGCAGAACCAAACTCTACGTCTGTGAGGATTGTGGTTTCACTGCTGACAGCCAGGAGAGTCAACTCCACCACCTTCAAGACCAGCATCCTACTAGTCCCCTGTTAAATCGAACCTCCAAGAAGTTAGCTGTAGTTCTGCAGAATAGTGTCACTACACTGCTGCAGGCTGGTCCTATTATCTGAATCCTTAGGTCCAGTTGTTATAATTAGCACTGAGTAAATTTCAATATGTATATTTTTTTTACTGGAGCCCAATTTTTACAGATTAAAAACATGCTTCTCAGAGGTGCAGCCTTTGTTTTTGTAGTCACAGATACACACCACACAGATACACACCACACAGATACACACCACACAGATACAAACTGCACATTCATTTATGGATTGTATATAAATTTGATGTCATTGGTTTTATGTGAGATCTTACTAGGTTAAGGGCCTATAGACCCATTTCATATGCGCGTTAAAACCACATCATTAAGACAGCAAAATTGTCCCCATTGTAGCCTAGGTGAGTTTGACAAAAACATAATTACTGGAAATTTCCCTGTATTGGTAATTTTGTGCATTTCAGATACTAACCAAAAGGAATTTCTGAGCATTCTGGCAAAACAAAATGCAATGGGTTTCCAGCACACTTGTTTATCAGAGGGGTGCACACAGCATCATATGTTCACATCCACATACCTTCAGACAATATATCAAAATTGCAACACTCCCATTCTTCCCATTCACACCTGCCATTCTGGCAAAACACCCCAAACTGCTACATATGCAGCAACCGTGATTACTTTTTGTGACTCACTTGAAATATACAGAACACTCATTTTCAGACTGCAGCCCTGCGAGCTACCTATCCCAGTGAAAGGGAGCTAAAAAAGTGATTGTGGATGCCATCCAACTGCTGGGCCAAATCATGCTGATCCGATCCTTTGGCCCACGGCTGTCCAACTGGCGCCCGCGGGCAGATGCGCCCCACCGTCTGGCCTCCCACCTGGCTGCTGTGACTGCTTACCTTTGTGTAAGCTTTAAATAATATCAGTACTGAGATTAACTGGCCCCGTGCATTGTTCACACCTCAGCTGTTCACACCTTTTACTCTTTACATTGTTCACACCTCAGATTCAGACTGTAAGCCCCCACATCATTCACACATCAGACTGTAGGAGCAGTGCTAGCATTGTCACTGTATGTACTGCCTACCCTATGCTGCCTGTGGCACAGGCAGGCAGCATAGGACAGGCAGAGTATGGCACATATAGACAGCATAGGGCAGGCAGATTATGGCACACAGACCGCAGGATAGGCATAGTATGGCACACATAGGCAGGGTAAGGAAAGGAGAGTATGGCACACACAGGCAGCATAGGGCAGGCAGAGTAGGGAACACAGATGCAGCATATGGCAGGCAGAGTATGGCGTACACAGGCAGGCAGAGTATGGCACACATTGTATGCATTGTGCCTGAGTTTTGGATTTCAGAAAATATGGATTTTTGGATTTTCTGCAAATATACACAACACTCATTTTGAGACTGAAAAGTTCTCACACCTGCAGTCCTGCGAGCTTCCTATTCAAGTGAAAGAGAACTACAGAAGTGATTGTGGATGCTATCCATCTCCTGAGCCAAATCATGCTGATCCGATCCTTTGGCCCACTGCTGTCCAACTGATGGCCCGTTGGCGGATGTGGTCCCCTCTGTCTGGCCTCCCACCTGGCTGCTGTGACTTACCTTTGTGTAAGCTTTAAATAGTATCAGTACTGTGATTAACTGGTCCCATGCATTGTTCACCACTTAGATTCAGACTCTAAACCTCTGCACACACAGGCAGGGTTGGGCAGGCAGAGTATGGCACACACAGGCAGCATAGGGCAGGCAGAGTATGGCACACACAGGCAGAGTAGGGCAGGCACAGTATGGCCCACACAGGCAGTGTAGGGCAGGCAGAGTATGGCCCACATAGGCAGCATAGGGCAGGCAGAGTATGGCACACATAGGCAGCATAGGGCAGGCAGAGTATGGCACACACAGGCAGCATAGGGCAGGCAGAGTATGCCACACACAGGCAGCATAGGGCAGGCAGAGTATGGCACACACAGGCAGCATAGGGCAGGCAGAGTATGGCACACACAGGCAGAGTATGGCACACACAGGGAGCGTAGGGCAGGCAGAGTATGGCACACACAGGCAGAGTATGGCACACATAGGCAGCATAGGGCAGGCAGAGTATGGCACACACAGGCAGCATAGGGCAGGCAGAGTATGGCACACACAGGCAGAGTATGGCACACACAGGCAGCATAGGGCAGGCAGAGTATGGCACACACAGGCAGAGTATGGCACACACAGGCAGTGTAGGGCAGGCAAAGTATGCCACACACAGCCAGGGTAGGGCAGAGTATGGCACACACAGGCAGGGTAGGGTAGGCAGAGTATGGCACACACAGACAGGGTAGGGCAGGCAGAGTATGGCACACACGCAGGGTAGGGCAGGCAGAGTATGGCACACACAGGCAGCATAGGGCAGGGAGGGTATGACACACACAGACAGGGTAGGCCAGGCAGAGTATGGCACACACAGGCACGGTAGGGCAGGCAGAGTATGGCACACACAGGCAGGGTAGGGCAGGCAGAGTATGGCACACACAGGCAGCTTAGGGCAGGCAGAGTATGGCACACACAGGCAGCATAGGGCAGGCAGAGTATGGCACACACAGGGAGCATAGGGCAGGCAGAGTATGGCACTCACAGGCAGCATACAACAGGTAGACTATGGCACATAGAGGCAGCATAGGTCAGGCAGAGTATGGCACACACAGGCAGCATAGAGCAGGCAGAGTATGGCACACACAGGCAGCATAGGGCAGGCAGAGTATGGCACACACAGGCAGAGTAGGGCAGGCACAGTATGGCCCACACAGGCAGTGTAGGGCAGGCAGAGTATGGCCCACACAGGCAGCATAGGGCAGGCAGAGTATGGCCCACATAGGCAGCATAGGGCAGGCAGAGTATGGCCCACATAGGCAGCATAGGGCAGGCAGAGTATGGCACACACAGGCAGCATAGGGCAGGCAGAGTATGGCACACACAGGCAGAGTATGGCACACACAGGCAGCGTAGGGCAGGCAGAGTATGCCACACACAGCCAGGGTAGGGCAGAGTATGGCACACACAGGCAGGGTAGGGTAGGCAGAGTATGGCACACACAGGCAGGGTAGGGCAGGCAGAGTATGGCACACACACGCAGGGTAGGGCAGGCACAGTATGGCACACACAGGCAGCATAGGGCAGGGAGGGTATGACACACACAGGCAGGGTAGGCCAGGCAGAGTATGGCACACACAGGCACGGTAGGGCAGGCAGAGTATGGCACACACAGGCAGGGTAGGGCAGGCAGAGTATGGCACACACAGCCGCTTGGGGCAGGCAGAGTATGGCACACACAGGCAGCATAGGGCAGGCAGAGTATGGCACACACAGGGAGCATAGGACAGGCAGAGTATGGCACTCACAGGCAGCATACAACAGGTAGACTATGGCACATAGAGGCAGCATAGGTCAGGCAGAGTATGGCACACACAGGCAGCATAGAGCAGGTAGAGTATGGCACACACAGGCAGCATAGGGCAGGCAGAGTATGGAACTCACTGGCAGCATACAGCAGGTAGACTATGGCACATAGAGGCAGCACAGGGCAGGCAGAGAATGGCACACACAATCAGCATAGGCCAGGCAGAGTATGGCACACACAGCCAGCATAGAGCAGGCAGAGTATGGCACACAGAGACAGCATAGGGCAGGCAGAGTATGGCATGCATTGTGCCTGAGTTTTGGATTTCAGAAATAGCCAACACTACACATTAGAATTGCTATCAGATAAGCTGTTGTTTCTCCTACTCCCATGTAACTGGGGGAATCCCAAGCTGGACTTGGATTTCTTATAACTAAGTGCTATTATGCACTAGCAATGCGGCCCCCCTGGACCCAATCTGATGCTGATGAGGTAAGTGCAGAGCTGGGTGGGGGCAGCAGCTCCAAAAACCCAGCTGCTCCCTAGCCAATGCCTTTATATTGGGCTGGGGGAATTAGTAACAATAAGTGTGCAAGCCCTACCTATCTTCCCCTCTTAAAACCTTATTGTGGAGTGCAACTAAATAATACAGCTTCCAAGCTGTTTTCTTGGGTACTAACCCCCATATGTTCCTTAAAACTTCCCTCCCTTGTCCTATACTTTATCCTTAGGCAAGCATGGGGTCCTGAGGGGAAATGACTAGTGTCTAGATTCCTACAATTACAAGAAATATGGAAAGGACCTGGCAAATATATTAAAAAAATATTTATGTAGTATTTTGGGATGAAAGACGACAACTGTCCATCACGCTAAACTCTTCAATTTATATATTGTGATGATGAAACTGCCATTTTCCCACTATGGTTACTATGGTGCTTCCCTTATCCTAATCCTGAAAGCAGGTGGTTGCACACTATATGATTGAAGCTGAGCATTAATAAAGCTATTGCAGCAAGGTCATTGGCTCCTTAACAAACCAATGTGCTGTGGCAGAGCTGAACTCTGTTCATTGGGCTCTGAAAAATGGTGGCAGGTTCCACCCAGAATCCAAAGTGCTAACCAAGGAATCAACACTTGCTTGGCTCCCCTCAATTAGTTGGGAGATATAACTAAAGAATAAAAATTGCTACAGGTGAATTTCCTTTCAACAGTGAATTGTAAAACAACTGCAGCTTTTTTCTTAGACTCGTTTGTTTACATACTATAATCTATTCTTCCATCTCATTTTTGTGCCCATATAAGAATAGGGAATGACCATGAAATTGACCAAATGGTTAGGAATAGTAGAGCTCAGTGATGTCTGAGACCAGGAGTCCAAGTCCTGGTTTGCCAGTCTGATCACTATTTAATCTGTTTTGCAGCCAGTTCGCTATTCAAGTACAAAGAGGATATTCAAGACCAATACTGGTAAATTAAATTAGTCCTAAAAATAACTCAATGTTCTGACCATTAATAATTGCCAGACAAGAGCCATGCAAAAGTTTTGTCCCGGAAATCATTGTAGGTCACCCTAGCATATGAAATTGAAATGCTCTAACCTGTCCAATCAGCTAAACGATTGATCACCTTGCTAAGAAAATTGTCGGGATGTATTGTGATGAATTTGTCTGTATTGTGTATGAAACACCATAGTATTGAGATTTGAAAGCTTAAACATAAAATGAACTGGCCAGCAGTTACCAACATCTTAGAACTACTAAGAATAGCCTGTTAACTGTATTAACAGTAAAGTGTTACATTAGCAATTCAACAATCGCTTGGTGCCATGCTAGACATCAAAGAATCTTTAAAGATTAAGAGGTCTGGCAAACACTGAGTCAACCTCCTTGCTGTGCTTGATGTTCTCTTCCCAGTTCTTGTGTCAGAAGATAATAAATGCGCCTGCCAACCATACTGCGATACACTGTTTTTCAGAAACAGGTAGGCAAACAGAACAGCACTGGTGGTCCATAGTGGTGTGCCCGGACCAGCAATCTGAGGGTTCTGGCAAGTGCCAGAGGGACTGCTGTAACATGCCATAGACACTTTTTATTGGGCCTGTGGGTTGTTTTGTGGGCATATACAGGTCCTTCTCAAAAAATTAGCATATTGTGATAAAGTTCATTATTTTCTGTAATGTACTGATAAACATTAGACTTTCATATATTTTAGATTCATTACACACAACTGAAGTAGTTCAAGCCTTTTATTGTTTTAATATTGATGACTTTGGCATACAGCTCATGAAAACCCAAAATTCCTATCTCAAAAAATTAGCATATTTCATCCGACCAATAAAAGAAAAGTGTTTTTAATACTAAAAAAATCAACCTTCAAATAATTATGTTCAGTTATGCACTCAATACTTGGTCGGGAATCCTTTTGCAGAAATGACTGCTTCAATGCGGCGTGGCATGGAGGCAATCAGCCTGTGGCACTGCTCAGGTGTTATGGAGGCCCAGGATGCTTCAATAGCGGCCTTAAGCTCATCCAGAGTGTTGGCTCTTGTGTCTCTCAACTTTCTCTTCACAATATCCCACAGATTCTCTATGGGGTTCAGGTCAGGAGAGTTGGCAGGCCAATTGAGCACAGTAATACCATGGTCAGTAAACCATTTACCAGTGGATTTGGCACTGTGAGCAGGTGCCAGGTCGTGCTGAAAAATGAAATCTTCATCTCCATAAAGCTTTTCAGCAGATGGAAGCATGAAGTGCTCCAAAATCTGCATTGACCCTGCCCTTGATAAAACACAGTGGACCAACACCAGCAGCTGACATGGCACCCCAGACCATCACTGACTGTGGGTACTTGACACTGGACTTCAGGCATTTTGGCATTTCCCTCTCCCCAGTCTTCCTCCAGACTCTGGCACCTTGATTTCCGAATGACATGCAAAAGTTGCTTTCATCCGAAAAAAGTAATTTGGACCACTGAGCAACAGTCCAGTGCTGCTTCTCTGTAGCCCAGGTCAGGCGCTTCTGCCGCTGTTTCTGGTTCAAAAGTGGCTTGACCTGGGGAATGCGGCACCTGTAGCCCATTTCCTGCACGCGCCTGTACACGGTGGCTCTGGATGTTTCTACTCCAGACTCAGTCAACTGGTTCCGCAGGCCCCCCAAGGTCTGGAATCGGTCCTTCTCCACAGCCTTCCTCAGGGCCCGGTCACCTCTTCTGGTTGTGCAGCGTTTTCTGCCACACTTTTTCCTTCCCACAGACTTCCCACTGAGGTGCCTTGATACAGCACTCTGGGAACAGCCTATTCGTTCAGAAATTTCTTTCTGTGTCTTACCCTCTTGCTTGAGGGTGTCAATGATGGCCCTCTGGACAGCAGTCAGGTCGGCAGTCTTACCCAAGATTGCGGTTTTGAGTAATGAACCAGGCTGGGAGTTTTTAAAAGCCTCAGGAATCTTTTGCAGGTGTTTAGAGTTAATTAGTTGATTCAGATGATTAGGTTAATAGCTCGTTTAGAGAACTATTTCATGATATGCTAATTTTTTGAGATAGGAATTTTGGGTTTTCATGAGCTGTATGCCACAATCAATATTAAAAGAATAAAAGGCTTGAACTACTTCAGTTGTGTGTAATGAATCTAAAATATATGAAAGTCTAATGTTTATCAGTACATTACAGAAAATGATGAACTTTATCACAATATGTTAATTTTTTGAGAAGGCCCTGTATGTACTAAATTCTCCTTGAAGGAAAACTAATGTTTAACAAAAGAAATAGGCTACAAATGTTGCACATTAGGTTTGGGCTTTTGTATCAGCTCAAGGCAACCACAGCCCTTTTGCACCTCCAAGATGCCCCCAGTAGCTCCCCATTTTCTTTTCTGCTGATTCACTGCACACACTGTGCTAATGAGCTTAGGGACTGGTTCATAATATACTGTATATATAGATTTAACAGTATAAGGTTGATTAGTAATTCATTCAGATTCATAGGACAGCTCTGAACCAGTGCAATTAGCATAACAATGTAATAACCAGCCCTGTAGCATACATTTATATGACAGACCAGCCTCATTTTCTGATAATTTGCAAGGACCACAAAGCTCAGCTTCCCAACAGCTGCCCCAGAGCCCACTGAGCATGCGAGCGTCCTGCACAGTTCTAACAGAATCCAAGATGGGGAGCTCCTGGGACAACAGTAAAGACCTATACAACTACCACTATAGAGATGCTTAATGCTAGTGCAGTCAGTTTAGTACATAAAATTCATCTTGAGGGTTTAGTTCTCCTTTAATAAGCCTGCTATGTGGTTATATTACCAGACAAAGTGCTGAATGTAGGCATCAACTCAGAGAGCCTTTAAGGCAGCAACAGGAGTTATTTCGAATAACCGAATATAAAATTAATTTTGGCAGGTAAGTAGGTCATGAACCAAACTAAGGCTGATGACAGAAGTGGCGTATTCTTGGCAAGCCGAAAACGTTTGACGAGAATACGCCCCACTACTGTAAATGCGTCCTACCGGTGCCTGCACCCGAATGAATGAGACACTCGGGTGCAGGCAAAAGTAGCTGAAATATACATAGAAACGCAAAAGGATGCAAAGTCTTGCGTTTTTATGCTTATTTCAGTTACATGTGCCTGCACCCAAGCGTATCTCATTCATTCGGGTGCAGGCACAGGTAGGTGCGCATTTACAGTAGCAGGGCATATTCTTGGCGTGTTTTTTGGCTTGCCGAGAATACACCACGTCTGACATCAGCCTTAGCAGTTATCTGTAGAGACATGCCCCTGCCTCATCACTTCTTTACCAACTTGTAAGAACCCACTTCCTCTAGTCTAGGGTACTGCCCCTTCTGGGAACTCCAAGTAAAGAGTTATACAGATGATTATGTAAGAATAATACCCATGGTAAATAACTGAAGGACGAGGGCCCAACATCTTTGTTCTACCTAATCATGGGATTATGTGATGAAGTCATACTTTTCTACAACCTTTGTGAAACTCGAGACTTCCGTGGTCTCACAAAAGTTTGTCAAAGCTACCGGTCACGTTAACAAATTTACAGTATTTGTTTATGATAAAACTCTTCCTAATGTTCTGCACAGAGAAGTCATGACTAGACCGTTGCAACATAATTAACTTGAAAATTTGCTTTTATTTCCAGGGTGTGATGTAGTTTCAATAAAGCCCCACAGAAATAGACAACCAACCAAAAGGTAAGTTGTTAGTGAACTCGCAACTATGTGTGTGATCACTGGGTTTTTATTTTATTTATTTTTTACTATCAGTCTATTATAAAGGGCACACTCATCTGTTATAGATGTTTCTTTATTACCAATATTCCAGAATGCTCAGGACCTGGGGTTTTCCAGATAAGGGGTATTACTTACTGCTTATTGCTAAACACAGGCTCTATGGGAGTTTGCCTTCTTGTAACTTAGGAGTTTTCTGGATAATGGGGTTCTCAAATAAGGAATCCCCTACCTGTATTTAACCCTTCCACAGACTCTAAATTTAAAGGAAGAAAACCTTTTATATGCTATGAAAGATATGACAATGTTTTATTGAAGATCCCTGTAGGTGATGTTAAAGGAGTATTATAGCAAAATACAACATTTACATAATAGATGAGAGTTAAACTTTGCAGTTTTTGCTTAGAATTACACATGCTCTAATTATGTAAAATATTGCAGTTGTGTTTTCTTCCCCTTTATCATGTCTCGCAGTTTCATAATCCAGTAAAACTGCCTCAGTAGAACGCATTAAATCAACAACCAAGACCAATTCTTTAAATTTACGTTTTTTTAATGTCAGATCTGCCAGTATGACTTCCATATTAGTAACACAAGACATAAGGATGTAGAGACCGCAAATGACATGACAATGATTAGGAAGAAAGGGACTGAAGAGGTGAAGTGCTTCAGACAAGAGTTTCAACACCCTCCCAGAGACCCCCAATCCGCCAAAACTAATGTACAAAATAATGTACAAATTTAAAGTCACAAACTTGCAGATTAATATTGGCAAAATGTATGTGCGGCCATTAATGAGGCATCCTGGCTTTAAAGCCATGCCCCAAACACCAACAGTAATATTAAATTAAGAGGGGGGTTTAAAGGGTGAAATGGAAGTAACACTACGGAGGGGAAGTATTATGCTGAAAAAAAAAAGTGCCTATATGATTTTGGGGGGCCCCAAACTTGAACTAACGCTGCAGATGCCAGAGGGGCTGAGCGGAATGTTACAGAAGTAGCATGGAAATGTAATAAATCAAAGGAATAAAAGGCAGCCATCTTAATTTATTCTAGGAATGGTTAGAAGCCAGTCTTAAAAGGGGTGGGGGAATGCATGAGGCCTAAGGGCCCTTTAGATATGGCGAGTGGGATGGGTAAGACGCCAGAAGATATTTGGCAAAATTAACTCAATCTGAGATAAGTGCATCTACTTTGTAGATGGAAGGAAAGCTTCCTCTAAGATCGTGAAGGTATCCAAAAACAAGACTACTAAAACAAAATGAAAAACCCAAGGCTGGTCTGCACTGGGAATGCCTTTAAAATGATATCCGACTGAAGAGTGAAACATGTCCTTCAAAGTAGTGAGGGATTTTCAGGTAGCAGAGGGGACATTGTTGGGATAATGGTTACATGGAAGCCCCTTAAAGAAGTGGCACAGACACTGGCATTGGAAGGGATCTCAACTTTTCAGGGTTTTTCCTTCAAGGGAAATTACAGTGCTGCCACCTAGTTTTTCAGCAAGGTTACAAGGATCATTTATATCTTCAAAAGTGTTTGTTTGCCACTCATGTTTGATACCTGAAGGAAAAAAAAAAAAGGCAAGTTTTAATGTTGATTCCAACGCATGAACAGTATAGGGAACACACACATATATATATATATATATATATATATACCTATGATTAGGCACTCTGATAAATGAAATTTGTAAGTGTTTTAGGTTTGCTCAAAGGACAAGTCAACCCCAAAAATATTTTTGACTTTCCAATGTGAATTTACTAAATTTTTAGTGCTTTTGAAAAGGTGTGTAAACGTAATTGCTATTGAAAGCGGCATTTTCTGAACTGCTGGTTGCTACTTTTCAAACAATGTTGCAAAGGTCAGTCTTCTCCAGCATGTCAGGCCTGTCAATCTGCTGCTTGTGTTACATTGTTTCAAGGGCCAGAGCCACCAGGACTCTGCTACCAGATTTCTGCAATACTGTACTTTGATCTTGGGACATTTTAACACAATTACTGATCTAAATGCAAAATGCATTCAGTGGACAATCCCCAATGCTTACTGCCCAGACAGGCATGAACAGACTTGATACAGGCCATCAATATCAGGAGAACCAGTGTCTTTATTAGAACAGCTCAAGGGTAACCACAGGGCTTTTGATTTCATTCATAGACTTGTATACTACACAAGTGCCATAAATGTCCTGTAAGTTATATTCTTATACAATAGTGCTTAGTGATGTTATAATGGTACTTTAAGATTTCATTTCTGTTGTATGGCTTAATGAAATGTGTATTATAATAAAGTACCCCCTGTTGTAAAATGAGGATATTAGAAGTCACTTTTAAAGTTTCATGACCTACACAAAAGCCTTGTGTTATGGACAAGAAACTACTTGGTGACTTAAATAATCCTTATAATTATGATCAGGTTCATGTTCTAATCATGTCACAAGACTCAAACTTTCCTATTATAAAAAAATCCCACACAAAACTATTGTTTTTAAATTAACTCTTTTGGAGACCACTTGGTAGGAGCAGGAAATTTACCTGGAAATCTCTTCTTGATTGCATCTTTAGAGCTAGCGTAGATCATTTTACTTTTAAGTGATGCTTCTTCAGGGGCCCTATTGAAACAGCAAGAAAGATTCATTTAGGAAAAAAAAATACACAAAAACCCAATAAACAAAAATCACTTGTTGCCCAAGGGAGTGTACAAACCCCTATGAGTATAGAACAGGGATCCCCAACCTTTCATACCTGTGAGCCACATTTAAAATAGAAAAAGTGTTGTGGAGCAACACAAGCATGAAAAATGTTCCTGGGGGTACCAATAAGAGCTATAATTGGCTACTCATTAGCCCCTATGTGGACTGGCAGCCTACAGAAGTCTGTTTGGCATTTTACTAGGGTTTTATGCAACCAAAACTTGCCTCCAAGCCAGAAATTTAAAAATAATCACCTACTTTGAGGCCACTGGGAGCAACACGTTTCTCATGAACCACTGACGAGGAACACTGGTATAGAAGAACACTGTCTGTTTTTATCAGAACTTCAGTCAGCCTAGGTGCCGATTGGTTCCTATCCTACAGTGCAGTGTACCGAGAGCCACCGGCTCCCCTGCACATCCAGAAAGCATGAAGTGGAATCCTATATCTAGTAGTATAATTCACTGGTACATTCATATTTTTTTTTTTATAGTATGTCTCCTTTAAACTCAGGACCCCAATAATGCACCAGTGTTAACCTCAAGGTCAAGGATTTTTTAATATCCATTTTAATACAAAACTAAAATACATTTGTTTACATATTATAGTAAAGTTTTCTCAAGGTTAAATTTAAAGTATACATTGTTCCCAATTAGTTAGGCAAGCAGAAGGTTTAGCAAATAACCACCTCAGGCTAAAGCCAGACATGACTGCTTTGCCACCTACATATAAATGCAGGTTGAGAAATAGCCTGACCAAAACACAGCCACACCTGACTGTAGCCTTGAGGCTATGAACCACTATTAGGTTGCTGCCAGACCTGCATCTCGAGGCATGGCGTCAGCCTATGTGCAGACACACACTTGTATTTTAGCACAAAAGTGGGAGAGAATGCCTTTTACATACAGAAAACTGAACTCTATGCTCATAGTCTGCCCCCTTATTTATACCAATTTAAAGGCTTTACTAGAGACAAAAGCAACATCCTTTGGATAACAGAAAAAACAGCTGTTTGGCAGACAAGCAGAGGGGGGTATTTACAACCATCTCTACATAACATTTCAGATTAATCTCTAAGGGCTCTGGCACACGGGGAGATTAGTCGCCCGCGATAAAACTCCCTGTTCGCGGGCGACTAATCTCCCCGAGTTACCTTCACCTGCCATCCCACCGGCGAAAATGTAAGTTGCCGGTGGGATGGCACACGCGGCAGCGTGATTCCGCGCAAATCGACGAAGTTGCCTCGCGAGGCTTTTGCGCGTGTGCCATCCCACCGGCGACTTACATTTTCGCTGGTGGGATGGCAGGTGAAGGCAACTCGGGGAGATTAGTCGCCCGTGAAGAGGGAGTTGTCGCAGGCGACTAATCTCCCCGTGTGCTAGAGCCCTAAGTCAGCATCAGACACTTTATTCCCATGAATGCAAAACAAAGGTTTGTGTAAGCTTCTCACCAGAACACAAAAACAAGATCCTCTTTCTTTGTTTCTTTTGTCTCATATAGTGCATCATACAGTGCATAACGGCAGTCATTTCGGGGCAGCATCTTCACGAATGCCTTGTAGGGGTCATCAACATTACAGCCAACATCTCCTTGCAAGATCTCCTTTCCTGGTTCCAAGATGATCATTTTCTTGTCCTCGCTTAGACAGAAGACAACTGCCTTCTTACGCTTTTTGGCTTCTTCTGGGGAGAGTTGATGGCGCACCTTCATGTCATTAAATACTTTAATGACATCATCTGAGACCATCACACCAGAAGCCTAAGAAAAAAAAAAAACAGGTACGATTTTTACAGATAAACTCTAAATCTACCCTTTAATCACTGTTGCATTTTCATATACGAAAGTTCAATGGGCAACAATGCTATCTAGTATAGAGAAGGAAACCGTGGCCAAGGAAAAACTGCATAACAAAAAAAATATTTGTGTTTTTAACGCTAAACCAGATTAAACAAATGTATTAATTATTGATGTACGGACTACATTGTATGCCTTATCAGTAAACACTATTAAGCAAAAAAAAAAAAAAAAAAAAAGGGAAGTCATGAAAGGAACTTTTTTTTGGCCAGGAGTCAAAATACAATGAACGTATGTTTACTTTTCTTCGAATTGTTCCTGGACATCCTTGTTATATATAAGCTCAGTTAACTAACTATTACAGCTAGCTGCTCATATGTTGGTGGTTTAAAATAAATCTTTTGCAAGCTATTCCAGATATTCTTTGTTGAATGACTGATACAAGAATGTAGGTGTGGTTTTCTATTTCTGCTCAAGCCAATGGGTCCAGATTGTTTTAAAAGAGGGATTCCCCAACCCTTTTCACTTGTGCGTCACACACAGCACCCACTTTGAGGACACCAAGATCATCAAAAAGGGTGGTGAGCCACAGGTTGCTCACGAGCCACATGCTAGGGGATCACTGCCTTGAACTATTTTTATAGATAATTTAGCTCTGCATTTCAACACTAGATGGCAGTGTTGAAGTTTTGTTGCTACTGTAATTAGGCCCAAATATCCCATCTGTCTGAAGATACAATATACAGTAAAATTATGGCCATGATGTATCATGTTTATAAGTTTGTTGGTTCCACAAAATAGTTTAGTCATGTGCTGCTAATGTACAGTCTTATGTAACAGTAAAGACATGTTTTGTTGCATTTTGCACCCTTTGCATTGAGAAGCACTGGAATTGCAACTGTGATCCTAATTTCTCACCAGGAACGCCACTGCCCTAATCAGATGCTGCCATTTGTGCATAGAATATTTAACTTTAATAAAACCTAACAGTACATTAATAGGGCTCATCCACTGGCAGATAGGCACAAGTACTTGCTTTGTTTAAACATTCTACTGCAAAATTGTAATCTTAGTTCCTTGCAAATGTAGAACTGCAAGTCTACTATACTACATGGCTATTTGGCCACCCACATGCCAGGCCAAATGGGTGGGGCCTATGAAAACCCTAAGGACAAGGACTACAGAAATGTGCTCCTTCAACAGGATTTACAAACCTGCCCTATTTTTGGTTAGATATCAGTTGGGTAGAATCATATACACAGGCCAATAAGCCGCCAACTGTGGAGGGTGTTTGGCAAATCAGGGACAGACTTGTTAGGAGATGAAGTGGAAGTATAAAACTCACCAAGGTGTAGTGTATTAAACAAACATACTACAGAGGCAAATGTATCCACTTATCACATCCTCAAAAAAAAAAAAAAAAAATTCAAATAAGGAACAGTCTCTGCAAGTAACAGATACGTTGCCAAAGATGGATTTTTATGGGAAAGCAGCCACACAAAAAGGACTACCTCGGATATGCATAATGCCAAAGCTAAGTGAGGAGTAAAGCCCACCACTACAAGACTCGGGAGCACTGGAAAACAGACTTTACGGATAGCAGAACACAATATGCCTGTGAAGTGGACGTTGCCAGCTTCTCTTCAGGAAACGTCAATTTAAAAAGAAGCTGCTAAGGTTGAAGTCAGACAGCGAGCTGGTTAGACTACTTAGAAAAACGTTTGCATTTTCTTAAGCCTGAATAATGCAAATGAAGGTTCTAATTTTATTTTACCGTCTTTTGTGGAGGATTCAGAATTTGACCATAAAAAAAAAAAATACAATACAGCTACCTGTAAAAGTAGTGCTGCATAGATCTCTAGGTCCCTTCTCTGCCCAAGCCACAGGGTTCGCCCATACCCTGGCTGTATAAGGTCCTGCCACATTAATGTTACAAGCAGATTAAGGAGTTGAGGAAGTGCAGGCATAGCTCGCACATGCTCAGTTTGTTTGCATGTCTGTCATGACTGGCTAACGTGATTTGCCCAATCAGGTCAATGAAGGGGTGAGCACAGTAGTGAACACTGCCTGCCACTGCCTCTGCAATACAAGTCCCCTGGCTGGCACAGCAAAGACTTTACAGGTAGCTAATTTGAAATTATTTTTTTTCTTAAATGACTATTTAATCACTGTTCCTTTGATGTATATCCCCCCCCCCCCCCCCCTTCTACATTTCAACATGGCCCTTTACTCTCACACCCTCATATTAGGATCTTTGTGCTCTGTACAGATTTACATGGCTTTATAGGAATATGGCTGCCCAAAGGCATGAAAAATACACATACCACCCAGCAATGACAGGGTAGCACAAAGGACTGGTTTTAGTTTGCCAGCAGTTCAGATCAGCCCTTATGTATGCCAGTATGCAACAGGCAATATTAACAGCTGCCTTGAGCGGGTTCCTCAATGGTATCAGAGTATAAAAATGACAATAAACAGGCAGTTATTGTAGCCAGACTTTGCCATCCCTGACTTAAATGGTAGCACGTTGGTCCCATGCATGGAAATCAAGCCTGCCATCCTTAGGGACAGTCTCAGACCCAATACTTACTGCTGTCCTTAGTAAAGGATAATTCCTGCCTGTATTATATAGCAGCTCTGGGAAGAACACAAAGCTCCCCAAACCATATTAGTGTATTCACAGATTCTACCAAAAACAAACATAACTGTATATGTGAAACTATAAAGAATTATGTATTTTTCATTTAAATCCTTTACCCCCCCGCCTCCGTAGAGCAAAATATCAGCAGATGTACCGACCGGGCAGGTTAGAGACTGTCTTGGGTGCATCCATATTCAATTAGTGGGCCACTGGCTTAGTTTGCACTTGTAATCTCATTACAGTGAGCAACTGCATCTATAGTCTTGTAATAAAATCATGCTCCCCATACAGTGCATTTCTCACACAATTACTGTGCCAACTGTTCAGTGGGCTAGATGGTTTACTTAAAAAAAATGCCCTTGCCAAGATCTAAATAAGAGCTCTCAAAGCACTACTTAAAGGAACATGGAAGCCAAGAAAACAGAAGTATATCAAAGTAATTAAAATATAACATGTTCTTGCCATACACTTGTATGATTTATGCATTCGTTTTAAAACCAATACTATAGGTTTTTATAAACAAGCTTCTAGGTAGCCATTTAAAACTAAACAGGGCTAATGGCCGATGGTACATGGTATGATTCGACACCCACTGTTAAATCTGTGCTACCACAGGCACAAAATCTCCCAAAATGCCATCCCTGTTGCCAACATCAGATTCATAGGAAAATGTGAAAGTGACATTTTTCTATTATTAATTGCAACAGGTAATGTTATTTACTTGTGCCAATTCTACGTTAGTGGAGCAGGATGGTATTTCAGGAATATTTGTCACCAAGAGTAGCAGATTTAACTACAGGCAACAAGTCTTACCATGTGCCATCACCCTAAATGGCATGAGCTACACAGTCAACAGATAAGCTTTGTATGCAAAGGTTTCACAGAGTAACCTGTGCCTTATCGACAGCTTCAATGGCTGTCCCCTTGGCTACACAGCAGCTTATTTATAGAAATCATAGTAGTGTTGCTTAAGCAAACATACAAATCTTACCAGTGTATGACAATAGTACATTTTAAATACTTTAAAACTCATTTTAGGCCAGTCCTGTACACTAGCAGGCTAATTGGCTCACAGGTCCAATGAAAGCATACTATGGTTGGGGCACACAATGTATGGCCATTATTCTTTGGTCCCACTCACAAACAGGAAGTGGACTTGCCAACAAGGCCACATGGGCCCCGTCAATGAGCAAACCGACATCTGCATTACAAATGTATATATTTCAGAATACTACATGAATCCATTTTCACCCTGAGAGGATCTTGCCTTACCTACACTTGCTTTCTAAAGAGACTGCAAGTTATTCCTATAGACAGGAACAATGACATGGAGGCTGGTTTAGCGAAACCACGTGCCCAGCAAACAAATAACAGGTAAAGTCCGAGTTGCCATGCTGCTTGCAGGAGACTGTTTTTTTAACTGGTCTTCGTTATTTTAATCTTAAATGTAATCTTTCTGATCTGCCTCCTATCAGTTTTCAGATAAGATAACCCCCCAAAGCTATTGCTCTGCGGCGCTAAAATGTAATAATTATCACTACTTTGTATCCCTTCCATCTCTATTCATTTTTCAGTCTCCTTTAACCCCACCACCTAGTTGCCAGAGAACAAAGGACAACAAGACAGCTCCTACAAATCCAGATGGGAGAGCTGCTGCACACCAAGCTAAATACTTCATAAGTCATAAAGATTAAGATGTCAAGATGAACTGCAAGTGTCTCAGAATGTCACCGTGTAAGGTATAGCAAGAGTGAATTGAAAGACGAAGCACCCCTTTAACTGGAGCCCCCTATCAGAGACCCTATGGGGAATGGCAGCACTCTGCAGGGTGACGGTGTGTGGAAACGTTGCTCACACTCCCTACATGGCCAGCTCGGCACAGGGAGGGAACCTGAGGCGCAATCTGCTGGCAGCGGCCGAGGCCAATGAGCAGCCCGAGAGGGACAGGGCGGCACTGCAGGGACATCTGACAGACGGCAGGGATCCTCCCACTATGAAACCGGCGGAGGGAAGCTGCTCCCTTTCAAAATGCCGGAGAAGCCCCCACGCGGCTGTATTAGTAGCGTGACGCTATGACGGACATAAATGAAAGCCGTACGCAGGACCGGGGCGAACCTCGATAAGAAGTCCGATATTTTAGCGAAAGCCTTCTCCCCGCTTTAGCGCCCCCCCCAGTAGGCGTGGCCTCCCGTCCCACTGCCCGGTACAATGGCGCGCAACGTGCCAGCGCCTCCCGCTCGGCTCACCTAGCTATATAACTAGGACCCCTTTTCCGCCGCGGCTACGCGCAGCGCGAACGCCGCAATCGGCGCGCTCCCGCCCACAAGGCATCTCTGCAGAATAGGCGCCAACTGGAAAAACCGGTACCCGATTGGTACCCAATAGATGCCATCGCTAAGGTAAGAAGCTGGGACACTCTGTTCTACCTCATGCTATGGAATCCGAGCAGAGAAGCCGGGGAAGTAGAGCGCCCGTACTAACATATATTACACATGAAAGCGTAGTAAAGGAATCCCGGCACTGGGACATTCGACTAGGCGGGCAGCCCATTAAAACTGGCTCCTCTAAGCATTACCTCTGCACGTACAAAGTCATTGAAAAGGGGGCAAAAATGGCGACAGGAGGGAGCGGCTCCCGGCATCTTGTCTTACTTGCTCCAGGATTGGTGTAGAACCAGCCCTATTTATCACCCGCCCAACATGCTACTCACCATTTTGTACAGAGGGTATAGGCCGCGCTTAGAAAGGTGAAGTACAAGAGAGGGTCGAAGGCAGCCGGTGTCTTGAGCAAGGTACGATGAAAAGCCGTGCCGCTGCCTCCCAGACTCACACTGAAAAGAAGCCTCCTTCCGCTATCTTTAAGCGTTGTACAATGAGGAGGGAGGGACCTGCTTCCTGTATGGGGACGCGGGGGCTGCTGGGTATCGTAGTCTTTAGCTGCATTGGTTTGTAGTCCAAGGGGTTGGTCATTGTAGTTGCGGGCGGCTGTAGCAATGACACGCAAAGGGGTTGGTTGTTAGGATGTCACACTGGGTGTGGAAAGTGGTGGGTTTCTGAGGGAGGTACCCTTACAAGCCTTATGGAACATTAGCAAACATCTCAGTAACGTGCACAAATCAGTTCTCCTGTTTGGCTCCCTATGAAATGGTTTAGGGGCACAAAGGAGCATATTGAAGCCGTCTGAAGTGACTGCCATTTGTATTAAAGTACGTCGTGTTGTACGAGCAAACAAAACAATCTCATGTCAGACCATGGCCAGACGATTTGGCTGTTGGTGTAAGAAGTACCTTCCAGTTTGGAAGTGTCCATGTATTCCCAGTTTAGATGTTTCATTATGAAAAGCAATAAAGAAAGCAAGGCCCGTGCTTGAATATGCTTAGACAAATGTTGAAAGCCACTATTTATTATAAAAACACACTGGTATAGTGAGGAGAGCAGTCTGATGTGTTTTGCTTGTCTTTTAAAGTAAGAGAGACAGCTTATTGGCATGGTTATGGGACCAAAAGTAATGCTTTTTTGACCAATATCCGATAGGACATAATCCAATATCCACAAGAAAAATTTCAAACCTGCCGGATTGAGATCCTGCTGGTTTCAGGCCAGATGTCGGTTGGGCAGGCCTGTTGTTAGTGCGCATACACAGGCCTATCGGTTTAAGGGACCAATATCGGCAGCTAGAATCAGCCTGTGTATGGCCACCTTTAGACTGCGATTTAGGTTATGTTTTCCCCTAAATGAAAATAATAAAAAAAATGTGAAAACAATGTGGCAGCGGCCCTAGGTTATCTTTATATATAAATACTGTATATCAGTGCTGTCCAACTTCTGCGGTGCCGAGGGCTGGAATTTCTCTCGCATACATGGTGGAGGGCCACTAATGGAAGCCAGTTTTGGCCACTCACCCTTTTTAAACCACACCCACTTCAAACCATACCCATTTTATCACAATGGTGGTAGTGCAGCAAAAAACCCAAATGCTTGGTCTTCACTACGGGGATATCAACCGTTATTCATATGTGCCATGTGTGCCATACTCTGCCTGCCCTATGCTGCCTGTGTGTGCCATACTCTGCCTGCCCTATGCTGCCTGTGTTTGCCATACTCTGCCTGCCCTACCATGCCTGTGTGGGCCATACCCTCCCTGCCCTACCATGCCTGTGTGTGCCATACTCTCCCTGCCCTCTGCTGCCTGTGTGTGCCATACTCTGCCTACCCTATGCTGCCTGGCAGCACACAGGCAGCATAGGCCAGGCAGTACATGAGGTGTGAACAGGTGAACAATGTGGGTGATTAAAGCCTGAGCCTGAGGTGTGAAAACTGCAGGGCGTAAACAATGCAGAAACTAAAAGGTGTGAACAAAACAGGGGATTACATTTTTAAACAATACAGAGGGATTACAGCCTGAATCTGAGGTGAGAACCATGCAGGTGGCCTGTTAATCTGAGTAATGATACCATTTAAAGCTTACACAAAGGTAAACCATCAAAGCAGCCAGACAGGTGGGGGGGCCACACAGAGGTCACGGGCTGCCAGTTGGACAGCACTTCTGTATATCACTTCAAATGGTACAAGTGTCTACCACAGGAAACTGCTTTTCCACTGGTGGTAATGTAAATCTGCAGTGGGAAAACATGCGTCAGAATAGTTTTCAGAAGTAGCCTGATGTTTCCACGTGAGGCAAATTAACAATGAAGTAAAACGCTGGTGGGATTCAAAATAGACCCTGGTTTTTCAAGTACATAGAAGGCCAAAAGCCCATCAGCCCACTAAATAATCACTGTCTATGGAACCATAAAGCAGCCCTTCTGGCATTTGACAGAATCCACAGATTGCCAGCTTGGACCTGATGATGGGAAAGCATCTCCAGGAATTTAGTTGTCTGCAGTAGAGCAAATTTAATGCAGACAATTAATCTCTGCATGTGCTCACGGCTCCCTTGGTGAACACATTCTAAAATGGTATAGAAAATAAATGTTTTTTTTTTAATTAAGCTTTAGTTGCCCTGTAAATATCTCTCTTGATATAGAGTCTTATATGACAACTTAAAGCATTCTCGTAGTAAATGTTGTGTCTGCTGTTAATAGGAGGCAGGGGCCGGGCCTGCAAATGAGCCCTGTGATGTCATTAATGTATTCCCAATAGTCTCATTATGATTGTGTTTATCCAAAGTTGGCAAACAATTCATTACTTCTCACGGCAGTGTGACTATTAAGTCTATAGGATATGTGTCACTGTCTGGATCTCTTAATTAACACTAAAGCTTCTTATAGTATTTATGAGTGATTGTTTTAGCTGCCACTTACTCGGGTTCCTTGCTCCATATAAATCACTGCAAAGTTTTTGCAACTGGTGGAAAGTCACATACCGTGACCATAACATTAAAGTTGGCTCTGACCTCTGTTCTGCTGCTTGAAGGAAGCGCTTTAGAAAAAAACCTAGAACGATTTAAGGGTTCATATTTCTATATTTTCTTTCATGCCCACCCTTTAGTTATACAAGCTACCTGGTAGAAATAAGAACAGAGGAATGCATGTGTTTTATACAGAGAATTAAAGTTTGGCATACAAGCGTATGTGTGTAATACTATTGAAAAAATTAAATGCTGTCTTAAATGATGTCTAGCCTGCAGGGACGTTTACATAAGTCAAATGATTTCCGCTAAATAGCCTTTTTTATACTGCCAAGTGAAGATCAAGTATAACCAGTTTTTTTTTTTTTTTTTCATTTTTCTTTATAATAGTATTGCTTCACATCTTGTTTTACACAATATTATGCAGGAGCTGCAGATATTGGATTTCAGTGTTATTACTAGGGAAAAAAGTAAGCTTAAAGCTGGCAAGATAGAAAATAAAATTACATGGGCTACTGGGGCTTTAAATTATGTTAAGCTGAATTGCCTTGAATAGTGTAATTTACTTGCAGAAATTCCAATGTTAGCGAAGGGCAAGGCATATTTTGGACATTTGGCTCTTGAGGTTGCATATTGTTACCATGGGCACAAGTAGAACACATGTTTTATCAATGTTTGGTATTTTAACACCTGCGTTTGTAGTTTTTTTCTGATGGGTTGGTCATCAAATGCTGAATATATATTGATAAATATTGATTCATAGTCCACATTAGTTGTAACTGAATTTATCATAACATGTGTCTTATATAATGCGAGCTTTCTAAATTTACCTTGTATGGTTTGAGAATAGGTTTTCTCTGCCAAAAGGTAGCGATACACGGCACATTTAAGCTGCAGATTCTGGCCAAAAAGATGTCAATGGGGCAGGATTAATTCTCCTGTTGCATCAAGGACCGTATTGGCTCATGGGCCCTAGGACCAAAGGATTGCATTACAATAAAGGGGATACGAGAAGTCGGAGGGAGGACCATATTGGTTCAATGATGCTCCGTCTATTCATATCCCCTTCATTGTAATGCAGTTGTTTAGCCCTAGGGCCTAACTATTGCATTAGCACCATATCGCCCTCCCAAGGTGGGCATGTTGACGGAAAATTTTGTTGACCTTGCCAAATGAGAAAATCTTAGTGTGTATGGCCACTTTAATGCAACCTTTTTTAACTATATATATTTACATACACTGTTGCTCTAAAATTCCCCATGCTTTTACAGTAAATCATAGAAAATAATTATTGTCGTACGCAAACAGGTAATTATTGTAGTTATGATGCATTAGGCTACACTAAAAGTGATAAATAGTAGAGTCTATTCGCTAAACAAGCAAATTTTTCCCTGATGTCCACCTTGGATGGGCAATATTGGGCTAATTCGATTGTTTGGCCCTAGGGGAAAATATCATCTGCCAATTTTCTGCCAGATGTCAATCGGGGAGGCCTGTCGTGGGTGCCCATACACGTCCAGATAAGCTGCCAAACTGGTCTTGAATTGGCAGCAATAATCTACCCATGTATGGCCACCTTAAAGCTGGCCATACACGTGGCGATCTCACGATGTTTCGTACGACCGTCGGTCGCACGAAACATCGTCAGATCCGCCACACACCATTCAGGGCTGAATCGGCAGGTAAGGAGGTAGAAACAATAGGATTTCTACCTCCTTCTGCCGATTCAGCTCTGAAGGGAGAATTTTGGTCAGGCGCCTTCTATGGCGCCCGATCAAAATTTTCTAACTTGGCCGATCGGCGAGCCGACCGATTTCAGCAGCTTCCTGCGATATCGGTCGGCTCGCTGACATGCCATACACGCACCGATTATCGTACGAAACGAGGTTTCGTACGATAATATCGGTGCGTGTATGGCCACCTTAAGAGAGTATTGACAGCAGTTAAAAAGGTTAAATAGATTGTGAAATGCAAGGATAAAGTACAGAATCTTGCATGGTTATCTGGAAATGTGCAATTCTCTAATTAATTAACCATTAAGACACAATTAAAATAACTCGCCAGTTGAAGTATTCATTGCACAATACTCTTTCATTTGTTATTTGTAGTAGACTGATCAAAACTAATTGCTGATCACTACTGAAACAGCATGGGTGCAATTTGAATTAAGTTATCCTATCAGTATCTACGACCACAACTGTATTTTGAGTGTTGGTAGGAAATTGACATTTGGGGTGCTTCTTTAGTTAGGAAACAAGACAGAGTTAAGATGGCCATACACAATCCAATAAACAGCTGACTTAGACTGTTGGCAGCTTTTATAGGACCGTGTATGGAGCCCTCAGATGGGCCTGCCTGACCGATATCTGGCCGAGAACTGACCAGATGTCAATCTAACAGGAAAGGTAACTAAACTTCATGAATCCATATTGGTGACAAAAACAATCCTACTGGGATTTATTTAATGTTTAAATGATTTTTAGAATACAGTTTGGAGTTTTATATAAAACTAATTGTTTAAATGTTTTAAAAATGCCGTGAAATACGACTGATTCATATAAAACTGCATCACCCCCAATATTTTTTACAGGGGCATAATGTTCCCATACACGCACCGTTATTATCATACAAACGAGATTTCATACAATATTCGGTACATGTATGGTGTGTTGACAAGGCCGATGTCAGCAAAAGCCTTGAATATCAGTTTTCTTGTCGATAGGCCAGGGTGAATTATTTTGACTGGGTGCCTTTAAAGGTGCCTGAACATCAGCAGTAGGTTAATGCTGAATAATCATATATGGGTAGAATTCTACCTGTATATCTAACAATTCACCTTTTAACAGTGGACGAACAACCAATAGTCGCAAGAAAGATCGTTATTCTAACGTGTATGGCCACCTTAACAGAAGCTGTGCTGCTTTGTAAAAAATCCTCAGGCACGTGCACCTCCCCTGCTCTTTCTTGCTTGTTTGCAGCAGGGAAGGTTAAATAGACGGAAGCGACTGGGGCGGGGGAACCGTGCAGCAGACCCTGCGACCCTCCGGGCTCTCTTGTCCTCCAGGGTCTGCTGTATGTTAGTTACGCCTCTGATTTTTCCCTATAAAGCGCATAGCTATAAAGTATGTGTAAGCTCACAATTCCAGTCCATGTTCATTCAGCATGCCGAGTCTGCATTCCAAAGGCATTGTATATACATTTTGTTTGCTGCCTGTTAAAAGCTGTGATGTACATGCCCAGACGATTGGACAGTATGGTCAGTATGTGTGCCCACCTTTAGATTTCGTTTGTCCGATATTTTTCTCAACAGCCCTTAATGGGTAATTCAAAAGCATAAATTGTTCTGCTGTTCTGGGGACAAGTTTGGAGACCTCTGGGCTATAAATATATCTGCATGTAAAAAGAAAAGCTTTCAGCCATATCTATTCAAACAACCACAATGGACTTTTTTTTCCAGCAATATAAAAGTATTGTATGTAGCAACCTGCAAGAACTGAATGTTTCATGCCCCTGCACCCATATTAAGTGAAAGAAGCAGGTGCCTTATTTAGCAGCCACATGCGGGAGGGGGGAGGAGGGAGTTCATGCTGTTTAGATCAGGCGTAAGAAAAGCAGCAAAATATCTGATTGTAAAAGGCCTCTCTCTCTCTTTTTGTCTGGTTTCTGCTATGCTTTTGCTTGGGCTGAGACCATGGATTGCCCTATATGTCCTAATATGGACATGTAGGCTGCAGTGGGCGTGGCCAGGCTTCATCCTGGCCTGTTGAGGGAGGGGGAGTTGTTAAGGCGTCTGGGACTTCCTTTTTTGGAAGCAAGTGAAACCTTCTCGGCCTTGATCTAAAGGCAAGCCATCCCATGACAGTTGAAAAGATTCAGCTGGGAGGAGGGGGCTGCCCAAGAGGTTGAGTGCATGTGTGTGCCATTGTGCGGTAGCTGGAAAATTAAACTGGAAGGAAAAAGCTCTTTGTTGCTACTGGTATATTGTTATGAAAGCTGCAAAATATGAAACTATATTGGGAACGCTAGCATGCAGTGCCTTTTATTGTTTTCACATAGCTGCAGAACTGTTAGGTGGTTTCAGCAACAAACAGACTTAGGCCAGTAGATAAAGAACATAGCAAAAGGTGCTAATTTTATTGTACAATATACACTATTAAGGAATTATAATATATTTAAATGAATGTGCAACAAATTACTTGTTTTCAAGCATAGACAGATAATTGATTCTATTAGACAGCAGGAGTGAGATCCAGATTTTACATTTACTATTAGCATCTGTCTGTTGAACACATTGATACAGTAACACATATGGCAGAAATGTAACAGAGCAAGAGCCCTGACTTCATTTAATCTCTGCTTTTATCCCTAAACTGTTTCTTCTGTATATTGTTTTGGACACCGCTCCCTAAGGGTAAGAACCCACTGAGCGGTTCAGACGCCCACAATAGATTTCTGCTATTGTGGGCTACTAACCGCTCCTTGATGGCTTTCCCCCGGCAACAATAGGAGTTGCCGGTGGAAAGCCCTTTGCATCGCTTCTGTATTCCGAAGTAGGCTGATGTTTCCTCCTGCAGCAACTTTGCGCAGCTTCTGAAAACTGAAGCAATGCGAACAGTCTTTCCACCGGTGACTCCTATCATCTTTTAATATATCTCCCTTGAGTACAATATTTAATTCTATGCCTCTTTCTCATTATAGATTCACATGGTTTGAAATAGGGAAATGGAAAGCCAGAGACATTATTGGAAGATATCAATACACAAACTGCTTTCTGCTTCAAATATTAGACCATTATTTTTGCCATTCATTGGGCATTCATGTGTGTCCTAACATGCTACTTAGATATTATGTATTTATTTTGCTTGGATAAAGTTTTTTTCTGTAATTTGGATAACCATACCTCAAAGGAGAAGGAAAGTTTAAATCACTGGGGGTGCCAAAATGTTAGGCACCCCCCCTATCCCCCCAGTGATTGTAATCATTTACCTGAAATCCCCGGCCGGTGCTCCTTTTAGGGGCACTTGCCAGGGGGGAGGGGTCTAACATTTGGCCCCCACCAGTGATTTAGCCTTTCCTTCTCCTTTAAAGGAGAAGGAAAGGTAAAAACTAAGTACGGTAAGCTTTATCAGAAAGGTCTATGTAAATACAGCCCTAAGCACTGAGTCCTATATCAAAAGAAACACAGGATTTCTTGTCTTTTTTTGTAAACATGATGTTCCAGTGTCTGACTTCCTCTCTCAGAAACAGCCTTAATTCCCAGGGCCAGAGTCTGTGCAGTTCTCTCCTCTCTCCCCTCTCCTGCTCCCCCTCCCACCAGAATGCTAAGAACTCCCTTTCCCCTCCCTTAGGAATGTGTGATCTCAGCTATAACGGCTAGAGACTGCAGGAAGGAAGCTACTTAAAATGGCAGCTGCTATATTAAGCAAACGGAGAAAGCTTCTAATGCTGTTTATTCAGGTATGTTAATGGTTTCTGCAGAATAAATATATTGTTCTAGGTGGCACTAATATGGCAAATCTATTGGCAGTAAAATGCCAAAATGACTTTCCTTCTCCTTTAAGGCTACTAAGAAAATATTAAAAAAACAAATCAGGTTTATTATTACATAGAAAATGGAAAGCATAAAATTAGCTTTAAACAGACTGCATAGTAGATCACCTCTCCGTTGTTTAGAGCTTTCTTAATATCTGGGTTCTGGATGAGAGATCCCATCCATGTATTACAGTCAAGTTACAGATCTGAAGTCTGGTTATTATTTTTTCTTTATTATAAAGCCTTGTGGATTTCATAAAACAGAATTCTGTAATTTATGATAAGGGCAAACTGACACTTCTAACCTTTGCTCTTGTTCATGCATGTACCTGTACTGTTACGCTGATTCACAGGTGGAGGAAGGGAAGAGTATGAATGTGGGAGGGGGAACGCAAGGTGTGTCAGGAATTTATGAAAAGTATTCACATCCACAGCATACAAATTCCAGTGAAGGCCAAGCTGTCAACAATATGTATTTGCTTACTTTTTGACTTGAATATCGGTTATACTTCTACACTAGGTTTATGTACCCTATATACAGAAAGCACCAATGAGACAATAGCCCCCATACAGGCCAGACTGGCCTATTTTAAATCTCAGTTCAGACATGCCCCAATATGTAATTAAAGGGACAACTTTTGTCCCAGGCGAAGAAGCCCCTAGCAACCAAAAATATGTTTGCTTTAAAATGGAATGACATGCAGATGTTACCTGCTGATTGGTTGCTGTATGGCCCAAAATGTACAGGAGAACCGTATGTTTAAATTTTTAATCTGGTGCGGTCATTGGCTAGTTGGCAAGTGCCCTGTTCATGGGCACTTAGACACAGTCACATGTTGCACATGGTCTGCAGGCAGAGAAAAGCAGATTCCCTCCTATATGCTCCAGTGTGTAGCTCCACCGATAGGCACAGTGTGAGCTGTTGCAGTTTTCGGGCTGATCTTTTCTTCCTGTAGCTGAACTCAGGCAGACACTGTGCCTTTCTGGGAGCTACACACAGGAGCAGATAGGAGAGAATCCGCCTACAAATCACAGAAACAGACAGTGGGTGGCTGTGCCCAGAGGGCCCGATATTACACGCTCTATTGCTCTTGCGCTTGTGTTCTAGAACATGTGTATGCTGAACATTAGTGTGAATGTAATTAAGGTTTCAAGGTATATGAATTTTAAATCAAAATAGCCTAATGTAATGCTGTACATTAAAGGATTAAAGGACCAGAAACACCCAAAATGAAATGTATCAATTTAAAATAAAATACCATTTGTCTCATTACTGTAAAATATTTTTGTTTTTTTAGCAGAAGAAGTAGGTTTTTATTACAGTGTGTTTGCTCTGAGCCCTGCTTTGTTTGGCTGTAGTTATACTGCTATCTAAGAAAAGCCCCGCCTGGTCTATTGTGTTATACATATTTATGACATGCCACCAACGCCCTGCAAAACAAATCTATAGGTATTTAAAAAATAAAATCCATTATTTTACAGTTTACAGTATTAGCTGTATTGCAGCTAAAAGGGTGGATTTCTGCAGGTAGCACTTTCTGAGTGTCACTTGCTAGTCACTTATACGCAGTACCAGTGCTGTAAATCAAATAGATGGTACTGTAACTGCACCACAGTATTCAGCAAAGCAACCAATCACTTAAAAACATCGGGCAACAATCTTAATGACAGTGGCTGAACCCATGTCTGAAGTAGCGATGTATGACATTCCTAATTAAGTATTTGAAAAATAAATAGTCCCTACCTCCCAACATTTGAAAAATGCAAAGAGGGACAAAAATAAATGGCATGCGTAGTGCAACAACATTTTTTTTTTTGGACCATGTTCATTTTTGCAACCAGACCCCCTAAATACCACTCCCATCTTACAAAATTTGGCAGGTTATTTAAAGTTTGAACATATTTCTAGGGGTTTGGGGATCTTGTTTTTATGTGTTACTACAGTTTTGCTAAAAAGGTGAAATTGCCCTTCAAGCTGCAAGTCTCAGTTCCCCCAAGAGACCTGTTTAGCTTATTAGTTACAAAAGTGCAGGTGTTGCTTGTTAACTTTTCTGGGCTCTCTGCCAAAAGCTACTTTTTTAAATTAAGTTTAAGAAACATTGTATCTTTTTTAGCGGTCAGTGCAGGAGATCAAAGGGAAATTTCAGAAAGAATCTGGGACTGCGGGCTGAGCTGTGAGTATCGGGACAGTTGGGAAGTATGAATAGTCTTCCTGACAGAGGATGTTGTCAGAGGATATTGTGGGCAATTTTCTTTTCTCCTCATACTAAATACACCTTTAAATTCACGATCTAACCATCTTGGTGCTCTCCTCTATAATGGTAAGGACTGGCAACAAACTGACAGATGTCATGAACCATATTCCATGAATTAATTATGTGGAAATTACATACAAGTGTATAGTGAACGATTTGTCATTGTGCATCACTTTAAAAACACAGTGAGGGTCATTCATAAAGTTCACGCATCTCATATTTATTTTCAGCATATGGTTGTTTTGTGCATGTTTTCCCCTAAAAGGTTTAGTTTTGCACTGCTGTGCCCCTCTTTCCTCTTTTGCAAATTGCCATGAAATGCACATTGCTCATAAACATTTGCAAATGGTTAGGTTGGCACGAGCAAGGGCACTGTGGGTGTTTGTTGTGCGCCACTTTTTACTTTGCAAATATAAATTTGCAATTCGTGAAATCTGTTATTTTTTTATTCCACCAAAATTGTGGCATAACAAATAAAAAAGTTGCAGTTATATTTTGCAAATTAAATGCACCAATCTTTATAATTATAAACATGGACAGGGCAAATATATTCACTATGTGAATAATTCTGTGCTGTGCAAACTTTATAAATGACCCCCAGTGAACAATTGCTGCCTCTAGCTTAAGGCTCTTGTATTTTCATTGCCTATTAGTGCTCTGCCCTGTGGTTGGGAAGTGGGTTTTACTTCTCTAAGCGGGTACCCATTGTGGTTTGAATAAACTTGTGAAACATTTTAAATTCCCACTAAATATGAATTAATCATAATTTCTTACAGCCCTGTAATGAATTCATGGGATGGTACAATACAGGGGAGCAGACCCAAAGTGGTATTTAAAATAGGCCCTGGCATTTAAAGCACACAGAGGCCTAAGCAGCCCCCACAGGCCCAATAAATAGTGACTGTCTTTGGCATCTTACAGCAGCCCCTGTGGCATTTACCAGAATCCACAGATGGGTAGCCCAGGGAAGGCTGTATGGGCCCTTAGTGCGCAGTGTGTGCATAATGTCACCTCTGTGCCCCCCCACCCCTCCCCCCAGACACACATACCCCCTCATCCCACTAGTGATGTGCAGGCCAGCCCCGATACCCGTGGGTATCGGGGCTTGCGAGTTTTGGTTGAGCTCTTCCACCCACCCTCCCTGCCCGCAACCTAACACTGACATCTGCCTCTTCCGGCTTGTGAATTTATAGGTGTGTGCCCAACACGCCCCACCTATAAGAAGCCGGGTCTGGTAGGGTTAGGGTCGGGAGTGGGTCGAGGTTTTCGCACATCACTAATAGGCACCTGAGGGCTGCCCTCCAAAAGCTGCTGCCCTAGGCAAAAACCCCATGTATATAAATACGTCCTTGAGCCTGGGCCTGTAGGGGATTCTGTTGGACTGTATACAGTGTCTGCTATTTCTTTTGGCTGCTTTTGACATCTGAAAGCAGCTGCAACTATTCTTCCTACCCCTGGTAACAAATAACATGTTTGCTTTTGTATAGTTGACCAGGAAATGTTACCTGCTGATTTGTTGCCATAGACATATAGAAAACTTTGTAACTTTTATAACATAACCCCAAGATCCTTTGTGACTTATCTTAAGTAAGCTTAATTGTGTATTGTAGGCTCCTGCAATATCTTTCCTCTCTCTAGGCCAAAGACATTTGCCTGCTGCATTGTAAGTCTATACAATCTGCATTTTACAGGATGGCCCTGTACATATTTATAGGCAAAAGCTACAGTGAGCACAAAAAATGAATAACCATGCATGCACTGAATGTGAATAAAGGGACCTAAAATGCCCTAGCCATTGAAAGACTTTAGGTGGGAGTACCGTAATACAGAATTCATTATATCGCTATTTTTGTCTTTGTGCAGCAAGTATTTTTGAATTTTGTACTCCAATTATTATGCCAATTATTATTATGCCAAAAATGAGGGGCATAAAATTATGGCCTAGACACTGCTGCTAAAACAGTATGTGCTTTCAAATGGGCCAAGGGTTTTGTACATCTTATACATACTTTCAGCATTAAGCAAAGTGCAGGGCTCCTTCCTGCTTTAATATCATACTGCTTCTTTTACAACAATGGGTTGCTGTCACCTAATTTTAAATTTGTGGAACTCTATGAATTTGAGTATTTTTTAATTAAAAGGGATTATGTAATTAATGTTATTTAACATTTGGCTGCAAATAATGATTTCTTATGTTGTACATGTTCAGTTTTTTCTTTATTTTTCATTACAGAAATAAATGTCCTTAGTAAGTCCTTTTCCAGGATGTGAGGGTAAGACTAGGAAATAACTTGCTGCATTTTACCTGACTCACATTTCCTGTCAGACAAAAGAAGTGAAAGAGTCAGTTGCTTGTGTTTCCTAATCCTCCTGATTATCTTCAGGCACTCTCTAAAAGCTCTGCTGCATATGGAGACTTGTCTTAAAGAACACTGGTATTGGCGACACATGTGAATATTATATTGTAAGTTTGTTCTAGGGCCATATTCCGTTCAGCCAGAAGATGTCTGTGTTACTCAATTCTTCATAATACGGGCAGATTTATCTAAATGTGAGATCAGCTCCCCCACAAAAATCATTACTATTGGATTTTAGAAGTGTATTTATCAAATAGTGAACTATAACTTTCAACCTTTTATAAATACTTTTGATAAATCCCATAGGAATGAATAGAAAGTGGGTGAATTTTTCTGTGGGGAGCTTAAATGTCACATTTTTATAAATCTACCCCCTAAGTCTTAGGCAGTATATGCCACCCTTATATATTGGAACCAGGAATAATACCCCCCCCCCCTTTATTTACCCTAAAGGTGGCCATACACGTGGCGATCTGACGATGTTTCGTGCGAAACATCGTCAGATGTGCCACACACCATTCAGGGCTGAATCGGCAGGTAAGGAGGTAGAAAAAATAGGATTTCTACCTCCTTCTGCCGATTCAGCTCTGAAAGGAGATTTTGATCAGGTGCCTTCTATGGCGCCTGATCAAAATTTTCCAACTGGTCCGATCGGCGAGTCGGCCGATATCAGCATCAGACATACCATACACGCACCGAATATCGTACGAAACGAGGTTTTGTACGATATTATCGGTGCGTGTATGGCCACCTTTACAAAAAGTCTCAGATGTAGAAAACAATACCCTGCTAGGAAGACTGGCCTATCATTAATTATTAAGGGTTCCAATGGAAGAGGACAAATTACTGCAAAGAATACAACTGGAGGAAAAAGTTATCTCATTATATTGAGATGTTGGGCATAAATGAGACTTAACTGGCATACTGCCAGACTTTGTAAATGTATTTTGTATAAGCAATTAAATATAATTTTCTATTTTAGGAGCTAAAGTATCTTAGGATCTTGCAGTTTTGACTGGCATACATTTTCTTGAATCCGCGCTAGAATTTTGCCCTGCATTCTGTTTCGCCAGCATTATGCATAGAATTTTCCAAATAGCGGATTTTTCCATAGTTTGGATCACCATACCTTAGGGGGGTGATTTATCAACGGTCGCGTTAGATTTTTTTTCGCGATTCAAGTTTTTTTGTGCTCAGAGAACTCAAACTCGAATTATAGTTTGAAAGCTCATGGTATTTATAAAGTGCAAAAACCCTGAAAACTCAAATGTAAAACTTCACCATCTAAAAAGCTTGCAAGTTTCTATAGAAGTCAATAGGAGTTTTCCAAGCAAGGTAAAGCCATATTTGCAAAGTTGAATGTTTTGAGTTTTTAGAGCTCATAAACTCAAAAAAGTAGAGATATTCGCACAAGTTTTCCTTATTAATAAATAAGCAAGCATTCGATATGCCAGTTTATTGATTTTAGGAAAACAAACTCAAATTCACAAAGTCAAAAATTGATAAATAAACCCATAAATTTTCTAAAAATCATCTAAACTTTAACTGAACCAATTGATTTTCCACCAATCTGGATTTATGCAGCTTAGTTACCATCAAGTACAAGGTTCTGTTTTATTAATGCAGGGAAAAAGAAAAAATACTCTATTAAAGATGGCTGCTGTATTTATATATAACAAAGAGAATATAATGACACATATAAATATGTGATGATAATAATGTAATGGGTGGAGATTGGATTTGGGAGGAGTGAGAAGATGAGGAGGGAGCAGAATAGAAGAGGACTGATATACTAATACCTTGTAGGAGCTACTTCACGCTTGCCCAAGCTGTGGAATGCTGGCCTCCTGCCAGTAGTACAAATTATCTAATGAATGAACTAGGCTCTTCTGCTGCTGCTCTTAGGGCTGTGACAGACGAGGAGATTAGTCGCCATGCAACAAATCTCCCTTGTAGTGGGTGACTAATAGCATACGCAGCGCCGAAATTGCCGAAATTTCCTCTCAAGACAACTTCAGTGATTTTGGCAAATTGCCGCGCTGCATATGCCATCCCAGCGGCGATTTACATTCTAGCCCTTACTTGTAGTAAGCCAATGGTGCTGATTTTTATCTTATCTTTTATCTAAACCTTTTTCTTGACTAGAATGATGAGGTAGATAGATGAGGTAGATAAAAGAGGTCACAGCCTGCCCATAGTGATAATTTGGCATTCCAATCCCTAATGTGATAGCCTATTTTCTATGTATTTACTGGATTTTTTACAGTATATGACAGATTATTTTTTTATTCTAGTAAGACTTTAATCATAATGTGGTTGCTCAGTTAATTTAGCCCTCCAGCATATAGTTGCATAGTTATATAGTTGGGTTGAAAAAAGAACAAAGTTTATCAAGATTAACCCTTCCATGCCAACCCCAGTGCATATATAGATTTACCAACCCATCTGTATGCTCACATACATAAACTATAGATACCAATATCTATACTTAGATTTTATCACAATAGCCTTGGATACTGTGCTTGTTCAAGAACTCATCCAGGCCCCTCTTAAAGGCATGAACAGAATCTGCCATTACAACATCACCCATCACGGCACACCCCAAACTCACTGCCTTCACCTTGAAAAAAAACCCACACTGCATAAAATTGAAGTTCTGTCCTGTGTCTAAAACTGGTGACCTCTGGAGCACTAATCGTTTTGATGGGAACAAAGAACGCCCCCATCTGCCTATAATCCCCTCTAATGTACTTGTACAGAGTAATAATGTCCCCTCGCAAGCGCCTTTTTTCCGGACAAAGCAACCTATAACTGTGACAGTCTAACCTCATAGCTTAAATCTTCTGTCCCCCTTACCAGTTTTGTTGAATGTCTGCACTCTCTCCAGCTCATTAATATTTTTCCTAAGGACTGGAGCCCAAAATGGCACTGCAGGGACATATAAAGTAGCAAAATTATGTTTTCATCCCTTGACTTAATACCCTTTTTTATACAAGACAGCATTTTATTTGCTTTAGTAGCCACAGAATGACACTACTTGAAATTAGATAACTTGCAATCTACCAAACCCCCCGGATCCATCTCAATTAAGGATCCCCCAACACACTGTCATTTAGTGTATAACTCACATTTATATTATTTCTATTAAAGTGTATAACTTTGCACTTTTCAACATTGAACCTCATTTTTCATTTTGCTGCCCAGTTTTCTGCAAAGTGGCAGCCTTCTCCATGGTGAACTTCAAAAATCCCTAAACACTCACAGTTCCTTTGTGGCACTATATGAAGGTAATGACTGCAGTTCACATCATAGTCTGGAAAACTTTAATGACAATCAAAAATATTTTTATGAAAACAGCTAACAGCTAAATGAGATCTCTCTCCCGATATGCCGACCTATGGTGGGAGATATTGGGCTAATTTGAACGTTTGGCTCCTAGGGCTAAACGATTAAATTACAAAGATGGGACTACAGATGTTGGAACGAGGGCCACATCAGCGAACCGATGTGGTCCTCGATCTTCGGTCATATTTCAGTTGGGTAGGCCCTTCAGAGGGACCCATTCACTGCCAGATAAGTTGCCAAATTGGTCTGAAGGTCCTGAATTGGCAGCTTAAATGCCCGTGTATGGCCACTCTATGTTATGAGGTAGGTAAGAGTTTTCCAGCTGGAGGGTCACAGCTAGACATGGACTTTTGAAAGACTGTTTATGGCTGACAGGATAAGTAAGCCTTTTATTTTAAAATCCCCATAAATGACTCTAACCAGCCCCCAGAATAACATATATTTGTCCCTGCTTGCAGATTTATTGTGTATTGCTATCAGAAGCAGATGAACTGCAGCTCTTTCACTGACTTTTTTGTCTTGCATAAAGCTCCGCACCCTTTTGCTTTCTGAGAGACCTCAAAGAGGTGCCTACTGGGCATACTCACTGCCTCTGCTCCAATTAAAACAATCAGGTATACTTAGTAGACACCTTTTTGAGGTGATCATAGTGGGATAGAGAAGGAGTGCTCTGAAAGTAAAGGGGCAGAGCTTCATGCTAGACAAGGAAGTCTGTAAAAAAGCTGTATTTGAACTGGCTGTAATGGAGAAATAAAATAAATCTGGATGCAGGGAGAAAGGTATGTTATTCTGGGGGCTGTACAAAGTAATTTAAAAAAGGGTTTACCTATTCTGGAAGGGTTTCAATAATTTCTTTGTTAAACATGATTTAATTGTAGTCTGGCTTCCAGCCATATGGTTTCCATCCAATACATGCAAAATAGTTAGACAGCACTAGGTGTTTCAATTCTGTATCAAATGTTAGTATGGTAATATGGAATAAACTTAAAATTGGAACGCTAGATCATTGTCTCTCTAATGAAATTAGGGTTGTTACCTTTTTTTTAACAACAAAATACTGACCTTCCTATATTTTTATCTTTCTTCACTATTAATAATATTGGCATCAAGCCGAGGCTGGTAGAATTTGCTGATTTCTGTTTGCAGCTTGCTGTGCTGAGCATGAGTGGTACTAAATTCATTTATGTTTTATGTATGCCTATGTTGCACTGACAAAAAATACCCTAATTCATATGAATTTAAAAAAAGTTTGCAAATAAAAGTAATTCCCTGAAGCAAAAATAATCTAGGCTAATGTACTGAACTTTAGCTTTATGAAAAAAAAAGATAATTTGAAATAGGAATGGTGAAAAATGGAGTTAATAGAAACTAGAAACAAAAAAAAAAACTGTTTACTTTCAGGGTTGGGAGGACAAAAGATTAGAAGTGTTTAGCACCTATCAAGAAATGCTTCATATATCTTAATGTTGGAGCAGTTAAGCATTCTTCACAGCAAACCAATGCCTTATTACAAACACACACATTGTAGCAAAATATTACATGTATATATATATATTTAAAAAAAAACAATCTTTTAAATTGTAACCTATGTATTATGTCTTTCTGTCACTTGCCTGTATTATGAAGACTGGCACACATAATACATTGCATCCTGTGGAGAATCAAACAACAATGAAAGTTAACCTCGCTGGGGGCTGGCAATTTCTTAAGGGTACTTTGCAAGGGACAGCAGCAGCACCATATTTCTCCCCAGCTCAAAGGTGTTTCTTTCAAGAGCTTTGGCTCTTTACACCCTAACACATGAATGTGCCTAGCCCAGGTCTGCACAAGGTGCCCCTGGGACCTTAAGAAACATGGCGGCACCACATTCCTCAGAAAAGTACCCCCTAGGGTGGCTTAGAAACTGCCTCCCACAGAGAAGTACATTTTCCTTTGCCTGGGTATGCAAATAAGGAAAGCCAGACAAGACTCCTTGACTGCGGGGACAATTGGCCACTCGCCGATCACCAGCCCTGGCTGTGAATGTTTCTGCCCACTCCACTGGCCAAATTGCCTGCAAAGAGACTTGAAAACTATTTCTACAGCTTCAACTTTTCCAACCACTGTTCAGATAAATTGGGGGGGAAATTTTCTTTAACTGAACCATTTTTTTGAACTTTGAAATCATCACTCAACTGCCATTGCTAGAAGTATTGAAACAAGGTATGCTGTGTTTTCTTGACATTCTAAACAGAGAATATGATGATTTGCAGAATACAATGTGCAGGCTATGACTCACTGGTGGTGCACCACTGTAATGGGACATATTAGCGTAAAGGAAGGTGTGTCCAGAATAGTTGGGACTTGTGGCTTTCTGAATAAGGGACTTTCCATTATTTGGAACTCTATACCTTAAAGGGGTAGTTAACTTTTTAGTATTTTCTAAAACGCCCAATTCTTAGCAACTTTTCAAATGATCTTCATGTTATATTTTGTATAGTTTTGGAACTAATTGCCTTCATCTGCGGATTCTTTCCTGCTTTTAAATAGGGGTCACTGACCCCAGCAGCTAAAAGCCAGTTGTTCTGCGAAGATACAATTTTATTGCTATTTTTAGTTTTTATTCTTTATCTTTCTATTCAGACCTCTTCTATTGATAGTCCACTCTCTCATTCATAAATAAATAATTCAAAAAGTACAAATAATAAACAATGAAGACCAATTGCAAATAGTCTTAGAATATCACACTCTAATTCATACTAAGGATGAAGACTAATTTAAGGTGAACAACCCCTTTAAGTCATTAATAAAAATTTTAACATTAAATAAACCCCATAGGATTATTTTTCCAGCTTTATAGATTTATGCAACTTAGTTAGGGTCAAATACAAGGTATATGTACTGTCTTTTTATTACTGAAATCCCCTGGTTTTTAAAGATCTCTAAAATAAGGAATCCCATTCCTGTATTTAAAATTACACTTTTAATATACATACTTAAGTGCAAAGCCCAGTCATAGAAGAACCCAACTTGGCAAGTTGATTCTTAGAACTATGTCACCAAAATGGTTAATCCATAACTGCAAAGTTAACTTGCAATTTTTTTAATGATTTGTCTTTAAAATGGTAAGTGAAGGTACTTCTGTAAATAGAGGAATAGGAAGCTGCTATGCAGGATATCCTCAGTGGTGCTGGGGACACTGGTGGGCTACAGGAAAGGGCAACCCATTTCCAGGCTCACAATCAGGATGTCTTTATTGTACTGCAGCACTGTAAATTCAGTAGGTGTAATACACAATACAGGGAGGTCTGTGTCACGAGGACTGTAAGTACATTGATCACCAGCCTATTTATATCCTGGGTGTCGTCTTAGACGCTAATCAGCTTCCTGCTTTTCTGTCAGCATCAATATGCAGGTCACTGAAAATGTGTTTGGTTTTAAAAAGGAATAAAATCAGTAAAATGATGTATATTGATGTATCAGCAGTGTCAAATACATGCTTTAAAGCATATGGATATTGAGAAATGATCTCCATCTATTTAATCACCAATCTGGTGTTTGATACAGGATGCTGGCAGATAAACTTTAATCTTTATCGAATACCCCACCAAAGAATATATGGGTGTTAGGGCGACTAACCTCCCCGCAATGCCATTCCACCGGCTAGAATGTAAATCGCTGGTGGGATGGCATACGCGTTGCTGCAATTTGCCGAAGTCTCCGAGACTCTTGAGAGGCTCGACTAATCTCCCCATGTGTCACAATCGTTAGGGATCCCAAAATGCACAATTTATCTTCTAAGTTTCTACTCACTGACTGGTAGGGTAAATGTTTTTGGTATGGTCATCAGCCAGAAAATACAGGCCCATACTGTGGGTTCTGGCAAATGCCAGAGGGGCTGCTGTAAGATTTCATTGACTGGGGGGCTGTTTGGGCCTCTGTTTATGTGAAATTCCAGGGCCTATTTTGAATTTTGTCCTTTACACTGGGGAAATTCAGAGTAGCAGGTTCACAGCACCCTTGGTTATGTGCCCTTGCACAGCACTGGAACACACAGACTGGAATCCCTACTATAAAATGATGGAAACAGAGGGGGTCATTTACCATTACCAGAAGCACAACAGCAAGAAAAGGAGTGCGGAGGCCTGCAACAATTTAAAAAGATTAGGATGCAGTGTGCAAAGTACAAAAATATGGTGGACTGCACCTGTTATTTGCACTTTGCACACTGCCTTCCTAGCAAGTAAATAAATCAGACTAAATTTTATTGACTTCTTGCCTTAAATGGAATTGTTGGGAGATGGTGTTACCCAGGCATTTATTGTATGGAATATGCAGTATGACACAGGCCTATATTAAAATAAACTGGCAGTTTCTAAGCAGTGTGCATCGTGGGCACACACCACATTTCATCATGAATGGTGGTTATTATGAATCATGTGTGGTTTATTTTTTTTTCTAGTTAGCTTTTCACTGAACCTTATCTAGTGGTTTATGATGGAACAGCAGAATCCACAGAAATAAAGCAATTAACACTTGCTGTATTACTCTCAGTTTAGATAATTTGTGAACAATGTGATTATTTGGTCTGCTGAATTAATTATAGGATCACAGCCCTATTTGACTTATGAACACCCCATCCATATGCATAGATGTAAGTCATCAGACTATATTTTTTTCGAGCAGTCAGTACAATTGTTGGCCTCACACAGAACAATGGATGACCAAATAAGTTAAAAACAAGTGATTCTACCAACTACTGTTTCAAGTCTATGAGCAAAGGAACACTTGTTAAGTATCACTTGTAAGTATATACAGGCATGAGATCTATTTTCTAGAACAGTACTGTCCAACTGGCAGCCCACAGGCCGCATCCAGCCTGAGGTCCCCCCTGTGTGCCCCCCCCCCATCTATCTGGCTGCTGTGACTGCTTACCTTTGTGTAAGCTTTAATGATATTAGTACTGAAATTAACTGTCCCCTGCATTATTTACACACCTGTTAGAATCTGCATTGTTCACATCTTTAAAGGACATGAAAATCCCACACACAAAAATGAATCATTGAACAGCCTCTTTGAAATCTTTCAATACCTGCCACACTGGTTGCCCAGAGGTTAATAGTAAGGCTGCAACATCTCCTTAATCATGTAGATTTCCTTCTCCTCCCATAACCCACTTGTGCCCCCCACCCCTCGGGAATTTGCTTTGATTCTGGGCTTGCCAGACATGCTCAGTTGTTCTAAGCTCAGATTACTAAACACGCCCCCCAGTCTAGAAGCCAGTGAAGAGATGGCATTGCTGATTCCCATAGAAACTGACAGCTCTAGCTGTTTGCTTCAATTTTCATCTCCTAACTTTCTCTCCTGAGCTCAGCTCAAACAAAGCAGAACTTTTATCAGAGACAGTTGTGCCTGTGTGAGCCTGTATTCTTGATGAAATGTATGCTGAATAAGGGTCTGTGGTGTGTATGCTGTTTGCAGATTTATATGTATCTGATTATGTATCAGAGGAAAAATGGCCACTGGGTGAAAGCTGCTATTTGCTTTAGGAAAATGTAATGGTGCTGGCAAATGGAGGGGGATATATGCAGTGCACATGATGCCATTTGGGTGTGGGAGACTTGTCCAACTGATATACATTGTAGGTAAATGCAGGCTTTATATGTCCATTAAGGTCCTGCATTGTTCTGTACCTGCAATACCCTATATTGTTCACCTGGTCACACCTCAGACAGATTGTAGGAACAGTGCTGGCATTGTGTCACTGTATTTACTCTACAGAATTGTTCATCTTGGAGTGGTCATGATTAGTTACTTACATTGCCTTTGTGGTCCATACACTTACTGCCCTGCTGTATCGTGCTTGTGTGTGCCATACTTTGCCTACCTGCGTGTGCCTGCATTATGCTGCCTGTGTGTGTCATACTCTGCCTGCCCTATGCTGTCCGTGTGCCATACTCTGCCTGCCCTACCCTGCCTGTGTGTGCCATACTCTGCCTGCCCTACCCTGCCTGTGTGTGCCATACTCTGCCTGCCCTACCCTGCCTGTGTGTGCCATACTCTGCCTGCCCTACCCTGCCTGTGTGTGCCATACTCTGCCTGCCCTATGCGGCTTGTGTCTGCCATACTTTGCCTGTTAGGGGGTCCCTAAGGTGTGTAATTATGTGCTGAGCTTGCTGTGCTATCCACAGGGAAGGAGGCATATGGCTTAATATGACTAAATATACTACTTTCACATACTGTATGAATGATGGGATATATCTGCAGTGAGCACCAAGCATTTGGGTTTTTACTGTGCTAACACCTTTAATATGGGTATGATCTTTAAAAGCTCTTGCTATGACATGGTTGTGGTTTGAATTGGGTGCAGTTTAAAAAAGGGGAGTGGGGTTTCCTAGATAGAGTTCTTTCCACAACATGCAACAGCATGCCTTTAAGGGATTCTAAAAGGATTTCTTTTCTTTTTTTGTGCAGTTATAAAACTAGTACCTGGTATCCTGAGGCATTTTTTCCAAATCTTCACATTTTTAGGGCTCCTGGGTCACCTGTACAAGCAGTTTAGGAAATCTGCTGCATATTCCCGCCCTGACTTGTTAGCGTCACTTGGCCGCTGTATCCTTACATTCTCTTTGAAAACATAGTTCTATCTCATGGATATAACATTCAGCTGAATTTTCTGAATTCTGCCGGTATTACCCAAAGGCTTAAAAAAGTTTTGTTAACATGAAGTACAGTACAACGTATTGTCTTATTACTACAGAGAAAAAGTAAATCCATCAAGATTGCTTTAATATGAAACTATGGGAAAGGAGATTGCACATTTCACGCAGCTCTCTGGATAACAGGGTCCCATGGTTTCTAAATGTTTACAAAGTATTTGTTGATTATTTTCATGTATACAAATGTTATCAATTGTTTTTCAGAGTACGGAATGATGAATATTTAATAAACAAACGCTGAAACGGACTAAAAATGCCAGGAGAGATCACTTATGGTCGTAAAAGACCACTGCCTGCCTGCCCTAACCCCCTTTTTCTGAAGTGGTTGACCGAATGGAGGGACAGCGCAGCTGAAAAAAACCTGAAGACTCAGTTTGTTTATCAGAAGGTGAGCTGGGGCAATTGCACATCTACACCAAGAGATTCTCTCGCTTTGCCAGCATAGCTATAAAAACAGGCAGCAGCTCAGTTCTAAAATCGATGGTCCTTGCACATCGACTGCAGGAATGAGAGCGAGGTGCCTGCTTACAGCTGATGTTAGCTCTAAGCCTCGCATTACCCAATAATCAATACATGTGTGCAATATCAGAAGTAAGCTGGCACTCAGCAATGCAGTCATTCACCACAACATGCCATTTGGTTTGCTGTTTGTTTTTTGCTGCCATCGTATAATGTTAATTTATGACAGTTTAAGATTGGTTTATGGTTGCTGGTATTTAAATTCTTTTTATTAAATACACCAGATTCAGAAACATTTACTTAAAGGGGTCGTTCAGCTTTTAGGTTGTAATAGAATGTCCTATTGGTATAGCAATTTTTCAACTGGTCTTTATTTTCCATAGTTTTTGAAATATTTATCTGCCTTTCAAATCAGGGTCACTGACCCCAGCAGCCAAAAAATTACTGCATTGTGTAGCTACAATTTATGTATGTATGTATGTATATCTTTATACAGCGCTGTACAGTAGAATACATTTATACAAAACAGGGGGTTATTAAGATAATGGATAAATCCAAAGTACAACAATAAATACAAATAAATACAAGGTACAGTTGCAATAAGAGTCAGAAACACAAGATGATGGAGGTTCCTGCCCCGTAGAGCTTACAATCTATACTATGTATTACTTATTTGTCAGTCTTTCATTCACACTGCTGCCTGGTTGCTATGGTAAGTTGGAACCTGGCAACCAAATAGTTGCTGAAATTTTAAATTAGAGAGCTGCTGCAGATTGTCTCAGACTATTACTGTCTTCATCAATAAAATACCCCCTTAAAATTTGTAATATCATAATAAAAGGAATAATTTGGCATTAGGTGGTGTAAAAAAATCTATAATTGGTATAAGTTTTTATTCAAATATATAAAAAAAAATACACATGTAAGCAGAGATTATACATCTTTTACATCGGTCCCTGCCGATGAGCTTAGAGCTTTCATTCTAAGGTCCCACATAATAGGTCACACATAGCTGAGTCAATTTTACCAGGAGACAGCTCATTTGTGAGTGAGGTATTCAATGATTTTCTAATGTAATTAAACAATTTAATTATTGTTAAGTCAAATGACACTTTTGTAAGTCCCCAGAACACTACTTACAATACATAATGCCGCCCTTTATAATGTATCTTTTTAGTTTGTCTCCTATATTTTCTTGCAGCATGATATGACATTTTGCACGAGTGCCACTTATCATTTTATCGATACGTAGTAACAGTTTACAACATGGCCATCTCAACGTAAGGGCATAGTCCACCACCAGTGCTCTAATGTGTCATCAACTTCATATAAATGCATTTGTTATTGATATACACACAGCATGGTATTAACCTTATGGCAGGGAGACCTGTGGTGGTTTTGCAGGCCTAAAGTTATTGACACTCATTTGAGTGCAGGCAGAGGTGCAGTCAGGTTGGGATTATGTAAATAATAGTGTGAAAAAAACATTTGCAATAAATAGTTGACTGTAGGACTGATTTACTAACATAGGCAGTAAATTACTCCACAGCACTGACCTAGCAGCACACGTAATACATAATTGCCTTTGACCACACCCTGCTTCTTTGCAGAAATGCTTTTAAAACTGCCCATGTGAACTTGCTGTATGTTTGGTAAAAACATTTGTTTGACTTTTTGAATTTAAAAAAGAAAAATATTTTTGTGAAAGGTGGGGAAATATGACATCTCAATTCATTTTAGTTATTTTGAGCTAACTCAACTTTTGTAAATTCTTCCTCCAATGTCATGAGGGCAATAATGATCCAGTCATGGGCCTTTTAAGCTTAAACTACTCACAATTTAATAGTAAAATAACATAAGCTTTCAAAGAGGCACAGAGTAGATCATTATCAACCTTAGGCTAATGCCACACATAACGTATGGCGCATATTTTCGGCAAGCTGAAAAACGCTTGGCGAAAATACGCTCCTACCTGTGCCTGCACCCGAATGAATTGAATAAGCTTGGGTGCAGGCACATGTAGCCAATAGTCGCCTAAAAACGCTGGAAAATGCAAAGTCTTGTGTTTTTATGCGGATATCTGCTACATGTGCCGGCACCAGAGCGTATTCAATTCATTTGGGTGCAAGTACAGGTATGGGGAGTTTCAAGCGTATGGAGCATATTCTCTGCAAGCGTTTTCCGGCTTGCCGAAAATATGCGCCATACGCTTCATGTGGCATTAGCCTTATGACCTGAATCATATGCATGCAAATTTGGGGCCAGTCTTAAGCTTCTTACCCAGGAGCATTTCATCATGTATTCCACCACAAGGAAATGGATGAGTTAAGGCAGCCAATGCTTTGCTATATGTTTGCCACTCAGAACCGCCTAACACAGGTGCAATGCAATTTGTTGAACAGGCAGAGAGGAGCTTTTTTAATTGACTAAAACCTTAAAAGAAAAAAAAAAAAAAACAGCTGTTCTTAAAGGTATATGGAGCTTGAGTAACTTTCTCTGCATGCTGCATTGTGTTATCTCTGCTGGACATGAGCTACTGTAAGTTATACCAATATGGGTATAGTGGGTAAAGTTCTGAATGGCATACCTATACGCTTAGAAACCAGTACAATGAATCTCTGATTTGCCATTCTGCAAGGGGTACACATTTTCTGGAAATAGCTACATGAAAAGATTGCCATTTGTTTCCATAAGGAGCAGTCCACAGAGATTTGATCCCTTTAATATTAGACACATAAATTCCACGTATTTCATGGTTGATCATTTAAATGCATGCTAAATGGCTTCACACAGACTAGTTCATTTGCTTTCATATTAACTGCCAAATGCAGTTATGTACATGCACATGTTCTGCCTTAAAATGCCAGATCTAGTAACAAACATAATAATCATAAAGGTTAATCATTTGTTCCCCAGAATTTACCTACTTCAATAAATGTATGTTTTATAATCATAAATAAAAAGCTATTATGTTACTCTGCCCCTTTAAAGGCGTTGTTCACCCTTAAGCTTTAACTTTGAGTATAATATGGAAGGGCCTATTCTAAACAACATTTCAACTGGCCTCCATTTGTTATTTTTTTTAGTTTTAAAATTATTTGCTTCTGCCTCTTTTCAGTTTTTCATTGGGGGGGGGGATTACTGACCCTGGCAGGCAAAGAGCTATTTCTATGTGAGGCTACAATTTTATCATTATTGCTACTTTTTAAGCATATCTTTCCTTCAGTCCTACTCTTATTTAGCTATCCAGTCTTGCATTCAAACTATTGCTTGGTTGCTATGGTAAATTGGACCGTGGCAACCAGATAATTGCTAAAAAAAAAACAACTGGAGAGGTGGTTAAACCTGCACTACTGTGGCCTAAAAATCTCCCAATATAACCACCCCTTTCAATGACATTTGAATCTCAACAAGTAAATCACATTACTGGGGACAATTTGAGTAACTGAGTAATGTGATTTACTTCCAGTTTAATAACTGGAAAATGCCTTCTTTTACATTTCCCCATGATGAAGCTTAATTTCCACAAATAATGTGTTTAACTTGCACTGACTGAAATGATAAAGAAGAGGATGGTACTTTCAGTATACTCCCCTTATCAACAGGAGCTCAGTGAATATGGCATGTACTGAACATACGTTTTGCCTATTGTTTTCATTCAATCTATGGTTTCTGTTATTTCTGGCACTAAACAAAAATATAAAGCCAGTTGCACTATAGCACTTCCTGGTTGCACAGTACTTAAGGGAAGCTGAAAATACTAATGACCAGTGCACTGAGAATCCTCTGATAATGAGCTGCTTAAGGCTGATGGCACACAGAGCGAGTTAGTCGCCCGCAATAGATCTCTGCCAAAGTGACTCCTATTGTAGCATGTGGAAAGGCATTTCGGAGCAGTTATTTGCCCGTGGTAGCAGAGATCTATTGCAGGTGGCTAACTTACTCTGTGTGGGCCATCAGCCTAAGGGAGGGGTTTATTTGTTCAAAGGTATGTAAGATAGGGAAGTCTGAACAAATTGCCCTGTTCTTTCAATTTTGTGGTTTTTAATGGCAAAAAATAGGTTGATATTGAGTTTTTAATTAAAACAATATAGTGTAATTTCAACAAAAGTCCAATAAATTGTCTTTATTTTTAGCAAAGATGTTTTTAGGTGTATAGTGTCCATGTAAGCGCACTGTTTGGAGTGCTGGGAGGCACATATTAGGGTACAGACCACCGTTGTTTACTAGATATCTTTATATGCGCATTCATTCGGAATGGGATTTGCATTCTGTTCCATGTTGGTAAAGGCATTTACAATTTTTGCATAAAGAAGACAGCTTAGATGAGCTTTTATTTTTCCAGTTTCAGTATACAGCAAATTCATAGTTTCCCCTAAGCATTGCACAATCCAAGGCATCACTAAACATACCATGAGGGAGTTACTTTGCAAGACTCTACATGCCAGGACTGGATCATTACCTGCTTGATGACTTTTAGACAGATGATGCCTCTTTGGAATTGAGGGATATGAAATTTAGCCATAGGCTAATGCTGTTATTTTTAACCAGTCATTCTGAACATACCATGAAATCTGTTATGCAGAAAGTTTCGAATTTCAAAAAGGATATTTCCCATAGACTTTGTAATAATAAAAACAATGTACCTGATCCCAGCTTAGATATAATTAATCCTTATTGGAAGCAAAACAATCCTACTGGGTTTATTTAATTTTATGTTTATGGAAAGACCCCTTATATGGAAAACCCCAGGTACCGAGCATTTTGGATAACAGATGTAGCAGGGTGGGGCAGGCGTGAGAATATAAATAAGCAGGTGGCTGTTGGGGCATTTTGCATCACAGTAACATTGCAGGCGGTGTGTAGGCCATGGGCAGCCACCACTCGCTAAAGGTGTGCTAAGCCAAACCAAACCCACCCATGCACGGTTTTCAAGCTGGCATGAACATCACTATTGTACAGGTATGGTATCCGTTATCCGGAAACCCATTATCCAGAAAGTTCCGAATTACGGAAGGACCGTCTCCCATAGACAACACTGTATGCAAATAATTCTAATTGTTGAAAATGATTTCCTTTTTCTCTGTAATTATAGAACAGTACCTTGTACTTGATCCCAATTAAGATATCATTAATCCTTATTGGAGGCAAAACAATCCTATTGGGTTTATTCAATATTTAAATGATTTTTTTTAGCAGACTTTAGGTAGGAGATCCAAATAACGGAAAGATCCCTTATCCAGAAAACCCCAGGTCCCGAGCATTCTGGATAACAGGTCCCATACCTGTATAAAACTGGACTTCAGCCCCAGGCCCATTTAGAGAAACTGCTCACTTTAGAATGTCCATAGAACACGTTTCAGACAGGAAGCCACCACTTTAGGCTTGTGGAACAGAATCACAGTAAGACATGAAATGTGAGACTGGGTGATGAGCAGATTCCACATTATAAAGGCACATAATCTTAACATCTACAAGTGGTTTTGTGTATATATATATATATATATGTTTGTGATGTTATATATATATATATATAATTACTGTATAATATATACTCTAATACAGGTATAGGACCTGTTATCCAGAATGTTCGGGTCCTGGGGTTTCCTCAATAAGAGGTCTTTCCATAATTTGGATCTCCATACCTCGTCTACTGAAAAATCATTTTAACAATAATAAAACCCAGTAGGAAATGTTTTGCTTCTGGTAAGGACTAATTGTATAATAGTTCAAGTACAAACTACTGTTTTATTAATACAGAGAAAAGCGAAATAATTAGCTTATAATGGAGTCTATGGGAGATGGCCTTTCTGTAATTCAGAACCTTCTGGATAATGGATTTCCAGATAAACATTTCACTCCATTATTACACAAGTTTCTTACTTAAAACCCCACTCCTGTGTATGTTGTTCATGTATAAGCTTTAGGTTGGGCAATCACAACAGTGGCTGCTGGGAGGCTGGGATCAGTATGTGTACACTGAATCAGGGGCATGGGTGATCCATAAATGATTTTTCAGCAGTGCATAATACCTAGTTGTGCCTCATTTAGACTACAGAATAACCTGCAGCTACATCAGATCTTTTAGTGTGTTAAAGGGGTTGTTCACCTTATAATTAACTTTCAGTATGATGTAGAGTGTTAGTGTGCAAGTGTTAGATGACACAACCTTTAATGGGTTGCCTTTCATTATGAAATGCAGTCTCTTCCTCTCCCTACATATTACCACTTGTTCCTAGTGACTTCATCTCTTCTCTGACATAGATTGTGAAACTGGTTTCTGTCCCATGGTTTTGGCAGAACTCCTCATGCTACCTGGTGTCTAATGTTGCCTTTAACTTTTAGTATGATGTAGAGAGTGATGTAGAGAGCCTTCATTTTTTATTTGTGTTGTTTTCATTATTTACCTTTTTTAATGTGGCAACTCTCCTGTTTGGAATTTCAGCAACTATCTGGATGCTATGGTTCAAATTACTTTTGCAACAAGGTAGTAATTAGAATTAGAGACTGGAATATTAATAGGAGAGGGACTGAATAGAGAGGGAAGTAATAAAATGTAGCAGAAACAATGACATTGTAGCCTCACAGAGCAATAGTTTTTTGGCTGCTGACCCCCATTTTAAAGCTGAAAGAGGAAGAAGAAGGAAAATATTTCAAAAACTATATAAAAAAAAATAAAATGTTGCCTAGCATAAAAGTTAGCTTAAAGGTGAACAACCCCTTTAACTCCATTTGTTGCACCATCTATAGCACTAAGTGATAACTGACATGTTCCCGGTATTTTACTTGTTTAAGGTGCCCTTTTTCTATTGCTGTAATGTTGGATTTAGAGTCAGAGAAAAGACCCAAAAGACTGGATCCCTGTATACATTGGATATTTAGCTTTTAGAGACTTTACCCTGTCCCTAGATCGGATGTCAGGCTTGCAGTTCATCAACCACAGAACCTGTTGCGGCATGGTGCTGCTCGGAATGCTTGTTTGCTGCGATGGTGTCCTGGGTTTGATTCCAGCTGAGGCACTATCTGGATTAAATTAGTTTGTTCTAACAGTCTGTGTAGGTGTCTTCACACCTCTCAAATAACAGAGAGGTAAGGACACAATGGCATCTGATTATACTGATCCATGTATTAGTATACATGGTAGGAACCTTGGAAGGTAAGCTCCACTGGGGCAGATACTGATAAATATCTGTAAAGTGAGCTAATGAAGATTTTGTTCCCAGTCTGATTCCTCTCATGTTGTGTTTGGACAGTTGTTTGAATGTATAAGCTTTGTCTCTCATCCTTACACAATATCCTGTTTCATAACTCCATTTCCTCTATCTGATGGTAGTTTTTTTTTTTTTTTTTAAAGCTTCTCCCAAGTACTTCATGACCGTTGCTGCTCTAATAGATATGATCACAGCCAGGATATTATCAGCCAGCAAGTTTATTGTCTATACTGGGGATACTAGTACCAACAAAGAATGAAAAACATTCATTTGAATTGATTTACCAGGTCTGCTGCATAATAACAATGGTCAAAACTCCAAAAACAGAAGTCCATTTACCCTATATCTACCCCTTTTTCTGCCCATATCATGGCTTCACCTCTCCCTCACTGCTTTTTGTTCTTAAATTGCCCACTTTTCTGCTGGCTGATAGGAAATTAGTAAATAAACCAATACTGCTTAGTAATGATCCTGTGTGAGGTTTTTCCCTGAGCTGAGATATGCAAAGACAGCTTTGTCTACAGATGCAAATATATACAGGTATATACTGTATCTTAATAAATGTGTGCCATAATAATAACTACTAGCTGAGGTTCCCAGCGCTCCTTAAAATAATAAAAATAAATGTTCTCTGCTTTGCACAACTTAGCACCCTAAACAATTCTCTAAGGGGCACATTCATTAAAGTACGAACTCAAATAACGAAATCCAATAATTTCTGATGATTGCAAAAGTCACGAAAATTCAGTTCACTTGAATACGAAGATTTCATACTTACGTTCCGAAAGTTCTGAAATTTTCGTATTGAAGTGATAGTTTACGATTCGCGACCCGAATGTCACGAAATTATCGTATCCGTATGATCGTAAACGGCGGGAAAACCTTTCTGACTTTGAACCTTCAGTGCAAGATTTTGGAAGCCTCCCATAGGACTCAATGGCACTCTGCAGCTCCAACCTGGCCCAAGGAAAGTCTCCCATAGGGCTCAATGGCACTCTGCAGCTCCAACCTGGCCCAAGGAAAGTCTCCCATAGGGCTCAATGGCACTCTGTAGCTCCAACCCGGCCCAAGGAAAGTCTCCCATAGGGCTCAATGGCACTCTGCAGCTCCAACCTGGCCCAAGGAAAGTCTCCCATAGGGCTCAATGGCACTCTGTAGCTCCAACCCGGCCCAAGGAAAGTCTCCCATAGGGCTCAATGGCACTCTGCAGCTCCAACCTGGCCCAAGGAAAGTCTCCCATAGGACTCAATGGCACTCTGCAGCTCCAACCTGGCCCAAGGAAAGTCTCCCATAGGGCTCAATGGCACTCTGCAGCTCCAACCCGGCCCAAGGAAAGTCTCCCATAGGACTCAATGGCACTCTGCAGCTCCAACCTGGCCCAAGGAAAGTCTCCCATAGGGCTCAATGGCACTCTGCAGCTCCAACCTGGCCCAAGGAAAGTCTCCCATAGGGCTCAATGGCACTCTGCAGCTCCAACCTGGCCCAAGGAAAGTCTCCCATAGGGCTCAATGGCACTCTGCAGCTCCAACCTGGCCCAAGGAAAGTCTCCCATAGGGCTCAATGGCACTCTGCAGCTCCAACCTGGCCCAAGGAAAGTCTCCCATAGGGCTCAATGGCACTCTGCAGCTCCAACCTGGCCCAAGAAAAGTCTCCCATAGGGCTCAATGGCACTCTGCAGCTCCAACCTGGCCCAAGGAAAGCCTCCCATAGGGCTCAATGGCACTCTGCAGCTCCAACCTGGCCCAAGGAAAGTCTCCCATAGGGCTCAATGGCACTCTGCGGCTCCAACCTGGCCCAAGGAAAGTCTCCCATAGGGCTCAATGGCACTCTGCAGCTCCAAACTGGCCCAAGGAAAGCCTCCCATAGGGCTCAATGGCACTCTGCAGCTCCAACCTGGCCCAAGGAAAGTCTCCCATAGGGCTCAATGGCACTCTGCAGCTCCAACCCGGCCCAAGGAAAGTCTCCCATAGGGCTCAATGGCACTCTGCAGCTCCAACCCGGCCCAAGGAAAGTCTCCCATAGGGCTCAATGGCACTCTGCAGCTCCAACCTGGCCCAAGGAAAGTCTCCCATAGGGCTCAATGGCACTCTGCAGCTCCAACCTGGCCCAAGGAAAGCCTCCCATAGGACTCAATGGCACTCTGCAGCTCCAACCTGGCCCAAGGAAAGTCTCCCATAGGACTCAATGGCACTCTGCAGCTCCAAACTGGCCCAAGGAAAGTTACGATAACGAAGCTTGAATAAATCCAAAACTTTCATACTCGTTGCGACAAATACGATTTTGTCGCACAAATTGTCGCAAATTAACGAAAATATTGTAGAAAATACGCAAAAAAAAAATACAAATTTTTTGTACTTTAATGAATGTGCCCCTAAGTATAATTTTGCTTCATTGCATCGTATTTTACTATGGAATGGTGTAATCTTATTGGTCACATGGGTGACCAGTTGGTGAAATAAATGCATACAATAGGGTAGGAGCAAATCATGTACCTAGGGGGTTTTAAAAGGTCCTGAGCTTAACTCTGCCTTACATTTTTATGGGATAAATTAAAATGATGATGTCTTACAGTGAAGTCTGTGGAGCCTTTAAGCAGACTGGAGGCCATAAAATCCCTTGGAGGACCACATTTGACCTGTGGGCCTCCAGGTAGATACCCCTGCCCTATAATATGCTGAAATCTGATTGGTCAGATAGATTGACCAGCCATTATAAGAACAAAACGTAGTTGTTGACCTCCTCCTGGCTTCAGTCATACAAAGGCATAAAGAACAAAGTCACAAACTTAAAAATGATAAATGGAATGTAACATTATGTTTCACTCGTACTTCTTCTATCTCCAGGCAATCAGCTCCCTAAAGAAGTATCCACTTCCACTAAACAGTGGAAAAGAGGCCAAAATTCTTCAAAACTTTGGTGATAGCATCTGTAAGATGTTAGATGACAGACTTGAAAAACATTATGCAGAGTGTGGTGAGTATATGGTTGTCTTAAATGCATCATCTTGTGATTGGGCTGTTAGTAGGGGTGGGTAACCTGTGGCTTGCCATGTGATGCTGAACTGCAAGTCTCACAACAGCCAACAACATTTGGATCCTGGGAGTTCTAGTTCGACATCAGTTAGAGAGCCACAGGTTTGAGTTCGATTGCTAAAGGAGTCCTGGAGCCCACCCTGGAGAGCCTCAAGTTGACCATACCTGTGGTATATACTGAAAACATCTGGTAATTTATACACATTATATCTGTTATTATTTTTCTAAAGAACTATTTTTCATTAAGAACCCTCTAGTGCAGGTGGCGCAGGCCAAAAACTCTCCCTGTCCTACCCTGCATCTTGTCTTTACTCAGTCACAATGCACTGAGATGGCGCCTACACACCAATATAACAACTAAAAAATACATTTGTTGGTTCAAGAATAACATTTTAAATGGTAGAGTGAATTATTTGCTATGTAAACGGTGTAATTTACAAATGAAGAGTACACCATAAAAATCATGACAGAATCCCTTTAACAACATTATGATGTATCAGTTTAGACATTCTTCACAGTTTTGTCTCTGAACGGGGCCCATCCTCCCCTTCTTAATTTCAGCCCCGTTTTTTTACTGGTATACCTTGGAATGTAACAGAGGGGGCTATACTGCATATATTACATGTCCAAGCATGTGGAAATGCAAAAGTCACCTTCTTTGGGAAAATCGCTAGAATTTTTCTTACTTTTTTTTTTTTTACCTTTCCTCCCACATGGGGCTTAAGAGTATCGTGAATATCAAGCCATAGCTCCAGCAAATCTGAGAGGAAGCAGTAGTTCATAACCGGACACAATCTCTTCCTTCTAGAAATACTTCACTTTTGACTTGGGTAACAGGATGCTGTGGTTCATTTAGGAGACATGTGGTTTGCAATTCACATATTAAAACCAGTTGATTTCTAAATCACTGCATATTTTCTAGGGCACTGCCAGGCCTAAAACCCAGGGCACATGTCATTTGCCCAGTTATCTAAATCTCAATACCACCTCAAAATAAAAGTTTTATTCTCTTTTAAAACATATCTGGCGACTTGTGGGATTTACATTGACTTTGTAGCCAGTGCGCAGAATGTAGTTCTGCTCCCTGGATAACTGATATAATACAGGCTGGTTCTACATGGCTGTAGGTACTGGGGCCTTGGTCTTTTGAGGAACTGGAAACACGTCTTTGTTACTTTTGCTTTATAGTATTTAATAGATAACTTATCACCACCTTGTGGTAAATCTAAGGTAAAACAATTGTGCATTGTTCTTATAATGTAGTGACACAAGCTCACTATTTATCAGCAGTATTCTAAAACAAACTGCAATTGAATTTTTTTGTGATTTTTTTTTTAAGGGTTTTTTTTTGTCAAGGTTTTATTCCAGCTGCTTTCTGGTTGCTAGGGCCTAGTTACTTTAGCATCCAGGCAAGTTTGGACATTAGAATGGAGGTTCAGAAGGAAAGAGTGTAAAAAGAAAAATAAGCAAATAAAATTGATAAACTGAACTGGGATCCCAGGGTCAGTGGACCTGATGACAAATGACATTTTCAGATGCAGGCAGGAAATTGTCAGTCTAGAAATGCTAATAAATACAAAATAAATAAATAAACTCCACAGGCCAGTTCAGTAGTTGCACTGAATAAGTCCATCTGTAACATATTTATTGAAAAGTGAACAAACACATTATAATTAAAAAAAAAAAAAGTAAATTTTTTATTGCACCATTGCTTTGGTTGCCCAAACCAGATCCTTTTCTGATTGTCTAACCAAAATACTGGTTCAACACAAAATGAACTTTATTGTATATGCATAATGCACACTTTCAAGTGTAATATACAGTCACACAAATATTAATTGTATCCGATATTGATCAGAATCAAATAACATTGGTCATTACACTTGCAAGTGTGTACATTGTTCTGATATTAAGTATTCCTAAAGATTCCAGTATGAAACCAGTGGGAGATACAGCCATATGTATAATATAAATACTACTCTTAATACTTCTTGCCAGGTCCCAATATACCTATTCACACTGTTCCAAGTTCCAGCTCAACACTGCGTAAGGCACAAAGGCAACCGAAAGCACCATCACCCTTATCTATTCCACATGCACTGGAACCTCCTGAGCAAGAAAGCCAAGATCTGTCTCCTTCGGTGAGTTTGTGATACACATCTGAAATTTTAGCCAATGGGAGAGACTGTTTACAACCATTTTCAACGTGAAGGCAATGAATAAGCCATATGCTATAACATGTTATTCCTGGCACTGCACAAGAATATCAAGCCAGTTTCACTTTAGCACTTCATGTCCCCCAGCTCAACAGAGGAGCTGATGCCAGTTGCACTTTCTTTCACAGAACTTTTGAGGAGCTGATAAAACTATTTACCGGTTCACCAGCTCACTGAGAAGCCCCTGATAATGAGCTGCTCAAAGGCTGCTACTTAGAGAAGGAAGGGGTTTGTTGTTCCAAGGTAAATAGGGAGCTCTGAACAAATTGCCCTGTTTATAAAAGAATTAAGGGGGTAAGTTAGGTTTAGTGAAAGTAGCTCAACTCTGAACTTAGTGCTTTATAATAGCAAAAAAATATTTTTAGAAAAATTAAAAATATAGCCAGAAAGAATTTCAACACAGGTTCTATTTATAGCACTATCATTTTTACATATGTGTTTTTAGGTGTACACTGCCCCTTTAAGGGAGCTGTAAAAACCATAACATACTATTTGTTTATAGTTTCAATGTGTCACAAGGTTGTTGTACATACCTGAGTGTACACAGCCATATGATAATAAAGATATTACCACTCAAATTTTCTTATCATATATCTGTTCTATGGCATCAATTCTCCTTCTCTAAACAAGTGCCTCTACTGTCTTTTTGAAGCAGCCAGCTACATATAGGTGCAATATGCTTAACAGTACAGAGGACCAGCCAAGACTGGGTAGTGCATGGGGTTTTTTGTTAATAAAGTGCAATTCCAAAAATGTAAACAAGTGTTATTTACTGTATTTTATTTTTGACATGGTAGAAAAAGAAGAAAACTGGTGGCAAAAAACAGCGTGAATATGTTCCCCAGAGACGGTCAGGGGGCTATGCTGTTTTGCTAACCCTCTATAGAGACACTAAGGTGAGTCATGAATCACGCTCTTTGTTAAACACAAAACACTAACATTAGCAGAGATGAAACAGAATTGATGTAATTTCTGCACTGAGGTGATGCAGTAAGTGATTACAGTCACACAACAGGGCAACACAAGGCTCTTGGTTTTGACACAGGCTTTTGAAATAAAAAACAAAGTAGGGTGTCACATACTAACAGGCAAAGCCTTGGCCTTAGTTCAGTGCAGTATGAGTGGCACATTAACAAAAATATTATGGTATAGCAACCAGACTCAGACTGGCAATCTGTGGTTTCTGGCAAATGCCAGAGGGGCTGCTGTAAGATGCCATAGACCAGCGGTTCTCAACCTGTGGGTCGGGACCCCTTTGGGGGTCGAACAACCCTTTCACGGGGGGCGCCTAAGACCATCGGAAAACACATATTTCTGATGGTCTTAGGAATAATTTTATGGTTGGGGGTCACCACAACATGAGGAACTGTATTAAAGGGCCACGGCATTAGGAAGGTTGAGAACAACTGCCATAGACAGTCACTATTTATTGGGCTGGTGGAGGGCTGTTTGGGCCTCTGTGTCCTCGAAATGCCAGGGCCTGTTCTGAATCCAGTCTGGACTTGACAGCAGCATTTTCCTAATGAAAAAGCCGGCCACAATGCACACTCTGTTCCGTGTGTTGTTGTTTGTGAGATATTGCAGAGATTTAGCCATTAGCTGAGCCCAGAATACAGCCTGTAAATTTCTACAAACATACACATTATGGACTAGAAAGCTTATGGGTGTCAAGTATGGGATGGTTTTAAAATATTTTTAAACCTCACTGCACAACCCAGGGTTGCCCCATGTATATTAGCACAATATTTTTCTTAGTTACCGTTGCCTCAAAAGGGTCATCATAACTGTGCCGTAGGCCTTGAAATCAATCTCTGCAGCTTTCTGTTATTACAGTGTGGGCCTGGGTCCTTCTCTAGTAGTTAGAGTACTTAGAAGCCTCAGTCTGGATTTCTTGGTTCCAATCTTGCCTATTTTTTATTCAGGGATCCTTCACTGTACTCTCAGCGGGTCAGGGGGAACATGTTTCACATAGCTTCATGGTATAGTAAAGTCTGAACCTTCTGACTGAATTGGGGTGATGCCTTTTGGTTCTTTTTTTTTTTTTTTTTGTTCAAAGGACAAGTCAACTCAAAAAACAATTTTTACCTAATAAAAGAAAACATAATTCTAAGCAACTTTCCAAAATGAATTAATTACAAATGTTAAAAGTTAATTGTAAGTGTAATTACTATTGAAAGCAATATTTGCTTATCTCCTAGTTTTTTAAACAGTGTTGCAAAGGCCAGTCTCCTCCAGCAAGACAGGTCTGTCAGTCTGCTGCCTTGTGTTATATTGTTAGTCACCAGGACAGGGAGTAGAAAAGGAAAAACACTGCTTTTAATTGCAGTTAATTATACAAATAACTTAAAAAAACATTACAAATGTGTAGTAAACGTATATTGCAAAGTTGCTTGGAATTATTTCTTCTTTCATTTGGCAAAAATCTTATTTTTGTTTTGACGTCCTTTAAGTTAATCTCTACCTACATGTTCAACATTAATACACTTTGGATCATAGAATGTTAGATAGAGGGACACTGAGAATTTACTGACATAGTTTAAACTGTGTTGGCCTGGGTGCAGGCACACGGAGTGGATTTAAGCGGCAAAACACTTAACTATGCATTTTGTCACAGAATTTCACATCTTGTAGCCGCACCAGCGCTTTCACATCTGCATCAGGTGCAGTCTCAAGCATAGGCTGAGCATATGACTGCTTGTCAGCCTGCCCTTATCTACAGCACGAGAATCCGTCCGCCTGCTTTGGCAGTAGCCTAAAGGTGGCCATACACGCACCGATATTATCGTACGAAACCTCGTTTCGTACGATCATCGGTGCGTGTATGGCATGTCAGCGAGCCGACCGATATCGCAGGAAGCTGCTGAAATCGGTCGGCTCGCTGATCGGCCAAGTTAGAAAATTTTGATCGGGCGCCATAGAAGGCGCCTGACCAAAATTCTCCCTTCAGAGCTGAATCGGCAGAAGGAGGTAGAAATCCTATTGTTTCTACCTCCTTACCTGCCGATTCAGCCCTGAATGGTGTGTGGCGGATCTGACGATGTTTCGTGCGACCGATGGTCGTACGAAACATCGTCGGATCGCCACGTGTATGGCCAGCTTTAGACTCTTTTGTTTTTCCATTCATGCTTTTCCGCAATCGGCATTGCACAGATAAACCAAAAGGAAAGCTGAACCTGGTCAAAATGTTTGTCTTTAAGGGGAACCAATTCAGAGTGGTCATCTGAGCACTTTATTTCCATTAAATTTTTATTATCTTCAGTTTCTGAAATATAAACAGTTGAAGACGGCTAATATTGGGCTTTTGGCTCACCAGCTCATTTTGAAAGTACAAGTGTCAGCGCTTCTAACTGCCCATGCTCTTCCTGTATTTAGTTAACTATTGCTGACTCTCCGTTGAGTCAAAAGCCTGGCGTTTGCAGTCTAAGAAAGGCAACTGAATGTAAATTGCAAACGTGTTTATTGAAGAATTCTGAACAGAAATTAAGACTGATGCCCTAATTGGTAGCAAAAGGAATAGCAGCCTCCAAATTACTTTTTGCCAGTTACAGGGGTGGTTCACTTAAGTTAGCATTTAGCGTGTTATAGAATATCCTATTCCTAGCAACTTTGCTTTGCTACTTACTTTTTTTTTTATAGTTCTTGAAATATTCATCTCTTTCTTCTGCTCCTTTCAACAGCTTTCAAACGGGGGTCACTGACCCAGGCAGCCAGAAACTATTGCTCTGCAAGGCACCAGTTTTATTGTTATTCTTACTTTTTTTTTTTACTTAACTTCCTATTCAGTCCCTCTCCTTTTCACAGACTAGTCTCTTAATAAAATCACTGCCTGGTTGCTGGGGTAAATAAGGCCCTAGGAACCATATAGCTGCTGAAATACCAAACTGGGAGCTGCTGAACCACATAATAAAAGATCATTTAAAGATTAACAAGCATTTAAATTAAAGTAGACTATGAAATGGGGTTTGTATAATAAGAAGCCAGATACTTCTGTTCAGGAAAACTGTGAGCTCAGATTGGAAATGTTGCACTTCATGTACAGCCAAAATGATTGTACCCCAGAGAAACTGTGGAAATCAACCCAATAGACTCAGGAGAAAAAAAACTAAAGAGATTTCTAACAGCACCTAGTGATAAATAGCTCAACTTGAGCTGAATGGCCAAGGAGAATACAGGAAAAACTGAAAAACAGAGAAACCAGCTCTGTTGACTTCTGAATAATATAAACTTAAATTTTCTCTTTTTTATTCCCCCCAGAGTCCAAGTTCCCGAGGTTATATGACCAAGGCAGAACTACAGAAGGAAGCACAACCTTTATGTGACAAATCTTTTACCTTGGTAAATAAATCCACTGATTTTGTGCATATCTCCACATAACTATGTGTTACAATGTTAAATAAGTACTAAATAACTTTATTGCAGTCATATATTACTTATTTATGAAAGAAACAGTAAAACAAAACAAAAAAAAAAAATGAAAGCATTTTAAAGTAATTCAAAGATAATGTACTGCTGCCCTGCACTGGTTAAAGTTGTATGTTTTCTTCAGAAAGGCTACTATAGTTTATATAAATAAGCTGCTGTGTAGCCATGTAGCCAAGAAGTGGCAGATGTTACATAGCACTTAACAGATAAGCTCTGTAGAATACAATGGTGTTTTACAGAGCTTATCTGTTATCTGCTATGTAACCTCTGCCATTTTAGCCCTATTTCAGTTTGAATTACTTTGACACTTTCATTTTTTGGTGTTACTTTCCTTTATGTTTCTTTAATTATTTAAAGGAGAAGGAAAGGTTTAATTACTTAAGGGGTGACAAATGTTAGGCACCATCCAGTAATTAAAATCACTTGCCTGATACCCTGGGCCAGTGCTCCTGTTAGCATAAAACTGTAGTGGCCTGGGGTATTGGGTAAGTGATTACAATAACCTTTTGTTCTCCTTTAATGATCTTACCACTTTATGTCCAATACATATAGATCAGACTTAAACGTGTGTTATATTGGGTGGTGCAGAGTTGTTGGCTGTATTCAAATAGGAATGACCATGCAGGATATAAAAGCACAAATAGCTCACTAATTATTGATATTTATGTTGTAGCAGCTTTGATAACTATAATATTTAAACAGCATTGGCTGATATGAAGGGTTTCCTTACTCTGGATATTTTCTTCTTTCTTTTTAGACAGATCCTAACAGTAAATACACAGCATGGACTTCTGTCAGCACATTAATTCAGAAGGAATTGGTCATCAAAACCCACAGCCCTGCAAGGTGAAACACTGAGCCTTTTCATTAGACCTCCTGCTGCATCTGTATGAAACCCTTCATCAAGCAGTTCGTTACAGGGGGAGGAGCCAAGAATGGGCAGGGAGGGTGGCTAATCTAGCATCCAGTGTTTGCTTTGTAAAAACCTTCCACCCTTCCTGTTACTTGCTGGCATAGAATGACATGGCAAATGACCATCAGTTCACTCACCAAGCAAGGCATCATTTTTACC